>NW_026045829.1:0-135233 GCF_023898315.1 Schistocerca nitens
GTCCCAGGCGGTCACCCATCCAAGTACTAACCGGGCCCGATGTGGCTTAACTTCGGTGATCGGACGAGAACCGGTGTATTTAACATGGTATGGCCGTTGGCGTACATATACTGTAGGCGCACGGCAGAATTCGCATTCGGCTCTTCTCCCAACACACAAAATGTTAGTTTTCGGCCGCATTTGACGAAAGCACCTCCTTCCGCAACAGCGAGTTCCTCGAGGACGGCGCGGAGTGCGCGCCCGACGTCCCAGCAGAACGATTGCCGAATTGGCGAGCGCGCCGTCGCGTGTGTGAAACGCACAGCTGCTCGTAGCACCTCCTGTCATTCGCTTGTCGCGTGCAACCTTCGACACTCGCGGAAGGCGTATCTCGTCCCTGGTGTCCAGGCGTATGCTCTGTGCGGGGTGTGGCAGTGTCGTGCTGGAGGGCGCCACTGGTAGCGATGTGAGCTTCCTCGCCTCGCTTCGCCTCACACCGGGTGTTTGCATAGTTGGCAGTGCATTCGCACCTTTCCTATCCCTGTCCCCGTACCGACTTGGCCCGACTTTGCTCGACTGCCGCTCGCTGCCGCTCGGGTCGTGGTCCATATGACGGCGCAAGCACGACAAACGTCTGCGGGACTAGACGACGCGACTAAGGAATAAATTTATGATTACAAATCAAATTTGGAACTGTACAGTGCAGCACAACAATAGGCGCTGACGCATTTCAGGGCAGATTCGTACTGTTTTATCGTTTTCAAAGACTTCCCGGCAAACTTCGTTAGCACATTCTCCCTCAAACTGAGTTAATTACCGCATTATCGTACCGTTGCATTACTTTAAAATGCTTAAGAAAGCATCTTTGTCATAACAGAAAGGTAGTATGAAACGACTGCTGGCAGGATGGCGGCTTAAAAAGGAAAAAATGCAGGGGAGCCAAAAGTACCATTTTTATTGGTTCATTTTTATTTTATTTTATTTTTTTTTGTTTTCGCACCATTACAGTAGTTTAAAATGCTTAAGGAAACGTCTTTGTCACAACAGAAGGGTAGTATCGAAAGAGGGCTGGCAGGAGTAGCGATATAAAAAGGAAGAAAAAAGAAGGGGAGCCAACAGCACCCGGTGGTCCCAGGCGGTCACCCATCCAAGTACTAACCGGGCCCGATGTGGCTTAACTTCGGTGATCGGACGAGAACCGGTGTATTTAACATGGTATGGCCGTTGGCGTACATATACTGTAGGCGCACGGCAGAATTCGCATTCGGCTCTTCTCCCAACACACAAAATGTTAGTTTTCGGCCGCATTTGACGAAAGCACCTCCTTCCGCAACAGCGAGTTCCTCGAGGACGGCGCGGAGTGCGCGCCCGACGTCCCAGCAGAACGATTGCCGAATTGGCGAGCGCGCCGTCGCGTGTGTGAAACGCACAGCTGCTCGTAGCACCTCCTGTCATTCGCTTGTCGCGTGCAACCTTCGACACTCGCGGAAGGCGTATCTCGTCCCTGGTGTCCAGGCGTATGCTCTGTGCGGGGTGTGGCAGTGTCGTGCTGGAGGGCGCCACTGGTAGCGATGTGAGCTTCCTCGCCTCGCTTCGCCTCACACCGGGTGTTTGCATAGTTGGCAGTGCATTCGCACCTTTCCTATCCCTGTCCCCGTACCGACTTGGCCCGACTTTGCTCGACTGCCGCTCGCTGCCGCTCGGGTCGTGGTCCATATGACGGCGCAAGCACGACAAACGTCTGCGGGACTAGACGACGCGACTAAGGAATAAATTTATGATTACAAATCAAATTTGGAACTGTACAGTGCAGCACAACAATAGGCGCTGACGCATTTCAGGGCAGATTCGTACTGTTTTATCGTTTTCAAAGACTTCCCGGCAAACTTCGTTAGCACATTCTCCCTCAAACTGAGTTAATTACCGCATTATCGTACCGTTGCATTACTTTAAAATGCTTAAGAAAGCATCTTTGTCATAACAGAAAGGTAGTATGAAACGACTGCTGGCAGGATGGCGGCTTAAAAAGGAAAAAATGCAGGGGAGCCAAAAGTACCATTTTTATTGGTTCATTTTTATTTTATTTTATTTTTTTTTGTTTTCGCACCATTACAGTAGTTTAAAATGCTTAAGGAAACGTCTTTGTCACAACAGAAGGGTAGTATCGAAAGAGGGCTGGCAGGAGTAGCGATATAAAAAGGAAGAAAAAAAGAAGGGGAGCCAACAGCACCCGGTGGTCCCAGGCGGTCACCCATCCAAGTACTAACCGGGCCCGATGTGGCTTAACTTCGGTGATCGGACGAGAACCGGTGTATTTAACATGGTATGGCCGTTGGCGTACATATACTGTAGGCGCACGGCAGAATTCGCATTCGGCTCTTCTCCCAACACACAAAATGTTAGTTTTCGGCCGCATTTGACGAAAGCACCTCCTTCCGCAACAGCGAGTTCCTCGAGGACGGCGCGGAGTGCGCGCCCGACGTCCCAGCAGAACGATTGCCGAATTGGCGAGCGCGCCGTCGCGTGTGTGAAACGCACAGCTGCTCGTAGCACCTCCTGTCATTCGCTTGTCGCGTGCAACCTTCGACACTCGCGGAAGGCGTATCTCGTCCCTGGTGTCCAGGCGTATGCTCTGTGCGGGGGTGTGGCAGTGTCGTGCTGGAGGGCGCCACTGGTAGCGATGTGAGCTTCCTCGCCTCGCTTCGCCTCACACCGGGTGTTT
Organism: Schistocerca nitens; assembly: GCF_023898315.1. NCBI lineage: Eukaryota > Metazoa > Arthropoda > Insecta > Orthoptera > Acrididae > Schistocerca > Schistocerca nitens. The sequence goes on from NW_026045829.1 coordinate 2,702, forward strand.
GCATAGTTGGCAGTGCATTCGCACCTTTCCTATCCCTGTCCCCGTACCGACTTGGCCCGACTTTGCTCGACTGCCGCTCGCTGCCGCTCGGGTCGTGGTCCATATGACGGCGCAAGCACGACAAACGTCTGCGGGACTAGACGACGCGACTAAGGAATAAATTTATGATTACAAATCAAATTTGGAACTGTACAGTGCAGCACAACAATAGGCGCTGACGCATTTCAGGGCAGATTCGTACTGTTTTATCGTTTTCAAAGACTTCCCGGCAAACTTCGTTAGCACATTCTCCCTCAAACTGAGTTAATTACCGCATTATCGTACCGTTGCATTACTTTAAAATGCTTAAGAAAGCATCTTTGTCATAACAGAAAGGTAGTATGAAACGACTGCTGGCAGGATGGCGGCTTAAAAAGGAAAAAATGCAGGGGAGCCAAAAGTACCATTTTTATTGGTTCATTTTTATTTTATTTTATTTTTTTTTGTTTTCGCACCATTACAGTAGTTTAAAATGCTTAAGGAAACGTCTTTGTCACAACAGAAGGGTAGTATCGAAAGAGGGCTGGCAGGAGTAGCGATATAAAAAGGAAGAAAAAAAGAAGGGGAGCCAACAGCACCCGGTGGTCCCAGGCGGTCACCCATCCAAGTACTAACCGGGCCCGATGTGGCTTAACTTCGGTGATCGGACGAGAACCGGTGTATTTAACATGGTAATGGCCGTTGGCGTACATATACTGTAGGCGCACGGCAGAATTCGCATTCGGCTCTTCTCCCAACACACAAAATGTTAGTTTTCGGCCGCATTTGACGAAAGCACCTCCTTCCGCAACAGCGAGTTCCTCGAGGACGGCGCGGAGTGCGCGCCCGACGTCCCAGCAGAACGATTGCCGAATTGGCGAGCGCGCCGTCGCGTGTGTGAAACGCACAGCTGCTCGTAGCACCTCCTGTCATTCGCTTGTCGCGTGCAACCTTCGACACTCGCGGAAGGCGTATCTCGTCCCTGGTGTCCAGGCGTATGCTCTGTGCGGGGTGTGGCAGTGTCGTGCTGGAGGGCGCCACTGGTAGCGATGTGAGCTTCCTCGCCTCGCTTCGCCTCACACCGGGTGTTTGCATAGTTGGCAGTGCATTCGCACCTTTCCTATCCCTGTCCCCGTACCGACTTGGCCCGACTTTGCTCGACTGCCGCTCGCTGCCGCTCGGGTCGTGGTCCATATGACGGCGCAAGCACGACAAACGTCTGCGGGACTAGACGACGCGACTAAGGAATAAATTTATGATTACAAATCAAATTTGGAACTGTACAGTGCAGCACAACAATAGGCGCTGACGCATTTCAGGGCAGATTCGTACTGTTTTATCGTTTTCAAAGACTTCCCGGCAAACTTCGTTAGCACATTCTCCCTCAAACTGAGTTAATTACCGCATTATCGTACCGTTGCATTACTTTAAAATGCTTAAGAAAGCATCTTTGTCATAACAGAAAGGTAGTATGAAACGACTGCTGGCAGGATGGCGGCTTAAAAAGGAAAAAATGCAGGGGAGCCAAAAGTACCATTTTTATTGGTTCATTTTTATTTTATTTTATTTTTTTTTGTTTTCGCACCATTACAGTAGTTTAAAATGCTTAAGGAAACGTCTTTGTCACAACAGAAGGGTAGTATCGAAAGAGGGCTGGCAGGAGTAGCGATATAAAAAGGAAGAAAAAAAGAAGGGGAGCCAACAGCACCCGGTGGTCCCAGGCGGTCACCCATCCAAGTACTAACCGGGCCCGATGTGGCTTAACTTCGGTGATCGGACGAGAACCGGTGTATTTAACATGGTATGGCCGTTGGCGTACATATACTGTAGGCGCACGGCAGAATTCGCATTCGGCTCTTCTCCCAACACACAAAATGTTAGTTTTCGGCCGCATTTGACGAAAGCACCTCCTTCCGCAACAGCGAGTTCCTCGAGGACGGCGCGGAGTGCGCGCCCGACGTCCCAGCAGAACGATTGCCGAATTGGCGAGCGCGCCGTCGCGTGTGTGAAACGCACAGCTGCTCGTAGCACCTCCTGTCATTCGCTTGTCGCGTGCAACCTTCGACACTCGCGGAAGGCGTATCTCGTCCCTGGTGTCCAGGCGTATGCTCTGTGCGGGGTGTGGCAGTGTCGTGCTGGAGGGCGCCACTGGTAGCGATGTGAGCTTCCTCGCCTCGCTTCGCCTCACACCGGGTGTTTGCATAGTTGGCAGTGCATTCGCACCTTTCCTATCCCTGTCCCCGTACCGACTTGGCCCGACTTTGCTCGACTGCCGCTCGCTGCCGCTCGGGTCGTGGTCCATATGACGGCGCAAGCACGACAAACGTCTGCGGGACTAGACGACGCGACTAAGGAATAAATTTATGATTACAAATCAAATTTGGAACTGTACAGTGCAGCACAACAATAGGCGCTGACGCATTTCAGGGCAGATTCGTACTGTTTTATCGTTTTCAAAGACTTCCCGGCAAACTTCGTTAGCACATTCTCCCTCAAACTGAGTTAATTACCGCATTATCGTACCGTTGCATTACTTTAAAATGCTTAAGAAAGCATCTTTGTCATAACAGAAAGGTAGTATGAAACGACTGCTGGCAGGATGGCGGCTTAAAAAGGAAAAAATGCAGGGGAGCCAAAAGTACCATTTTTATTGGTTCATTTTTATTTTATTTTATTTTTTTTTGTTTTCGCACCATTACAGTAGTTTAAAATGCTTAAGGAAACGTCTTTGTCACAACAGAAGGGTAGTATCGAAAGAGGGCTGGCAGGAGTAGCGATATAAAAAGGAAGAAAAAAAGAAGGGGAGCCAACAGCACCCGGTGGTCCCAGGCGGTCACCCATCCAAGTACTAACCGGGCCCGATGTGGCTTAACTTCGGTGATCGGACGAGAACCGGTGTATTTAACATGGTATGGCCGTTGGCGTACATATACTGTAGGCGCACGGCAGAATTCGCATTCGGCTCTTCTCCCAACACACAAAATGTTAGTTTTCGGCCGCATTTGACGAAAGCACCTCCTTCCGCAACAGCGAGTTCCTCGAGGACGGCGCGGAGTGCGCGCCCGACGTCCCAGCAGAACGATTGCCGAATTGGCGAGCGCGCCGTCGCGTGTGTGAAACGCACAGCTGCTCGTAGCACCTCCTGTCATTCGCTTGTCGCGTGCAACCTTCGACACTCGCGGAAGGCGTATCTCGTCCCTGGTGTCCAGGCGTATGCTCTGTGCGGGGTGTGGCAGTGTCGTGCTGGAGGGCGCCACTGGTAGCGATGTGAGCTTCCTCGCCTCGCTTCGCCTCACACCGGGTGTTTGCATAGTTGGCAGTGCATTCGCACCTTTCCTATCCCTGTCCCCGTACCGACTTGGCCCGACTTTGCTCGACTGCCGCTCGCTGCCGCTCGGGTCGTGGTCCATATGACGGCGCAAGCACGACAAACGTCTGCGGGACTAGACGACGCGACTAAGGAATAAATTTATGATTACAAATCAAATTTGGAACTGTACAGTGCAGCACAACAATAGGCGCTGACGCATTTCAGGGCAGATTCGTACTGTTTTATCGTTTTCAAAGACTTCCCGGCAAACTTCGTTAGCACATTCTCCCTCAAACTGAGTTAATTACCGCATTATCGTACCGTTGCATTACTTTAAAATGCTTAAGAAAGCATCTTTGTCATAACAGAAAGGTAGTATGAAACGACTGCTGGCAGGATGGCGGCTTAAAAAGGAAAAAATGCAGGGGAGCCAAAAGTACCATTTTTATTGGTTCATTTTTATTTTATTTTATTTTTTTTTGTTTTCGCACCATTACAGTAGTTTAAAATGCTTAAGGAAACGTCTTTGTCACAACAGAAGGGTAGTATCGAAAGAGGGCTGGCAGGAGTAGCGATATAAAAAGGAAGAAAAAAAGAAGGGGAGCCAACAGCACCCGGTGGTCCCAGGCGGTCACCCATCCAAGTACTAACCGGGCCCGATGTGGCTTAACTTCGGTGATCGGACGAGAACCGGTGTATTTAACATGGTATGGCCGTTGGCGTACATATACTGTAGGCGCACGGCAGAATTCGCATTCGGCTCTTCTCCCAACACACAAAATGTTAGTTTTCGGCCGCATTTGACGAAAGCACCTCCTTCCGCAACAGCGAGTTCCTCGAGGACGGCGCGGAGTGCGCGCCCGACGTCCCAGCAGAACGATTGCCGAATTGGCGAGCGCGCCGTCGCGTGTGTGAAACGCACAGCTGCTCGTAGCACCTCCTGTCATTCGCTTGTCGCGTGCAACCTTCGACACTCGCGGAAGGCGTATCTCGTCCCTGGTGTCCAGGCGTATGCTCTGTGCGGGGTGTGGCAGTGTCGTGCTGGAGGGCGCCACTGGTAGCGATGTGAGCTTCCTCGCCTCGCTTCGCCTCACACCGGGTGTTTGCATAGTTGGCAGTGCATTCGCACCTTTCCTATCCCTGTCCCCGTACCGACTTGGCCCGACTTTGCTCGACTGCCGCTCGCTGCCGCTCGGGTCGTGGTCCATATGACGGCGCAAGCACGACAAACGTCTGCGGGACTAGACGACGCGACTAAGGAATAAATTTATGATTACAAATCAAATTTGGAACTGTACAGTGCAGCACAACAATAGGCGCTGACGCATTTCAGGGCAGATTCGTACTGTTTTATCGTTTTCAAAGACTTCCCGGCAAACTTCGTTAGCACATTCTCCCTCAAACTGAGTTAATTACCGCATTATCGTACCGTTGCATTACTTTAAAATGCTTAAGAAAGCATCTTTGTCATAACAGAAAGGTAGTATGAAACGACTGCTGGCAGGATGGCGGCTTAAAAAGGAAAAAATGCAGGGGAGCCAAAAGTACCATTTTTATTGGTTCATTTTTATTTTATTTTATTTTTTTTTGTTTTCGCACCATTACAGTAGTTTAAAATGCTTAAGGAAACGTCTTTGTCACAACAGAAGGGTAGTATCGAAAGAGGGCTGGCAGGAGTAGCGATATAAAAAGGAAGAAAAAAAGAAGGGGAGCCAACAGCACCCGGTGGTCCCAGGCGGTCACCCATCCAAGTACTAACCGGGCCCGATGTGGCTTAACTTCGGTGATCGGACGAGAACCGGTGTATTTAACATGGTATGGCCGTTGGCGTACATATACTGTAGGCGCACGGCAGAATTCGCATTCGGCTCTTCTCCCAACACACAAAATGTTAGTTTTCGGCCGCATTTGACGAAAGCACCTCCTTCCGCAACAGCGAGTTCCTCGAGGACGGCGCGGAGTGCGCGCCCGACGTCCCAGCAGAACGATTGCCGAATTGGCGAGCGCGCCGTCGCGTGTGTGAAACGCACAGCTGCTCGTAGCACCTCCTGTCATTCGCTTGTCGCGTGCAACCTTCGACACTCGCGGAAGGCGTATCTCGTCCCTGGTGTCCAGGCGTATGCTCTGTGCGGGGTGTGGCAGTGTCGTGCTGGAGGGCGCCACTGGTAGCGATGTGAGCTTCCTCGCCTCGCTTCGCCTCACACCGGGTGTTTGCATAGTTGGCAGTGCATTCGCACCTTTCCTATCCCTGTCCCCGTACCGACTTGGCCCGACTTTGCTCGACTGCCGCTCGCTGCCGCTCGGGTCGTGGTCCATATGACGGCGCAAGCACGACAAACGTCTGCGGGACTAGACGACGCGACTAAGGAATAAATTTATGATTACAAATCAAATTTGGAACTGTACAGTGCAGCACAACAATAGGCGCTGACGCATTTCAGGGCAGATTCGTACTGTTTTATCGTTTTCAAAGACTTCCCGGCAAACTTCGTTAGCACATTCTCCTCAAACTGAGTTAATTACCGCATTATCGTACCGTTGCATTACTTTAAAATGCTTAAGAAAGCATCTTTGTCATAACAGAAAGGTAGTATGAAACGACTGCTGGCAGGATGGCGGCTTAAAAGGAAAAAATGCAGGGGAGCCAAAAGTACCATTTTTATTGGTTCATTTTTATTTTATTTTATTTTTTTTTGTTTTCGCACCATTACAGTAGTTTAAAATGCTTAAGGAAACGTCTTTGTCACAACAGAAGGGTAGTATCGAAAGAGGGCTGGCAGGAGTAGCGATATAAAAAGGAAGAAAAAAAGAAGGGGAGCCAACAGCACCCGGTGGTCCCAGGCGGTCACCCATCCAAGTACTAACCGGGCCCGATGTGGCTTAACTTCGGTGATCGGACGAGAACCGGTGTATTTAACATGGTATGGCCGTTGGCGTACATATACTGTAGGCGCACGGCAGAATTCGCATTCGGCTCTTCTCCCAACACACAAAATGTTAGTTTTCGGCCGCATTTGACGAAAGCACCTCCTTCCGCAACAGCGAGTTCCTCGAGGACGGCGCGGAGTGCGCGCCCGACGTCCCAGCAGAACGATTGCCGAATTGGCGAGCGCGCCGTCGCGTGTGTGAAACGCACAGCTGCTCGTAGCACCTCCTGTCATTCGCTTGTCGCGTGCAACCTTCGACACTCGCGGAAGGCGTATCTCGTCCCTGGTGTCCAGGCGTATGCTCTGTGCGGGGTGTGGCAGTGTCGTGCTGGAGGGCGCCACTGGTAGCGATGTGAGCTTCCTCGCCTCGCTTCGCCTCACACCGGGTGTTTGCATAGTTGGCAGTGCATTCGCACCTTTCCTATCCCTGTCCCCGTACCGACTTGGCCCGACTTTGCTCGACTGCCGCTCGCTGCCGCTCGGGTCGTGGTCCATATGACGGCGCAAGCACGACAAACGTCTGCGGGACTAGACGACGCGACTAAGGAATAAATTTATGATTACAAATCAAATTTGGAACTGTACAGTGCAGCACAACAATAGGCGCTGACGCATTTCAGGGCAGATTCGTACTGTTTTATCGTTTTCAAAGACTTCCCGGCAAACTTCGTTAGCACATTCTCCCTCAAACTGAGTTAATTACCGCATTATCGTACCGTTGCATTACTTTAAAATGCTTAAGAAAGCATCTTTGTCATAACAGAAAGGTAGTATGAAACGACTGCTGGCAGGATGGCGGCTTAAAAAGGAAAAAATGCAGGGGAGCCAAAAGTACCATTTTTATTGGTTCATTTTTATTTTATTTTATTTTTTTTTGTTTTCGCACCATTACAGTAGTTTAAAATGCTTAAGGAAACGTCTTTGTCACAACAGAAGGGTAGTATCGAAAGAGGGCTGGCAGGAGTAGCGATATAAAAAGGAAGAAAAAAAGAAGGGGAGCCAACAGCACCCGGTGGTCCCAGGCGGTCACCCATCCAAGTACTAACCGGGCCCGATGTGGCTTAACTTCGGTGATCGGACGAGAACCGGTGTATTTAACATGGTATGGCCGTTGGCGTACATATACTGTAGGCGCACGGCAGAATTCGCATTCGGCTCTTCTCCCAACACACAAAATGTTAGTTTTCGGCCGCATTTGACGAAAGCACCTCCTTCCGCAACAGCGAGTTCCTCGAGGACGGCGCGGAGTGCGCGCCCGACGTCCCAGCAGAACGATTGCCGAATTGGCGAGCGCGCCGTCGCGTGTGTGAAACGCACAGCTGCTCGTAGCACCTCCTGTCATTCGCTTGTCGCGTGCAACCTTCGACACTCGCGGAAGGCGTATCTCGTCCCTGGTGTCCAGGCGTATGCTCTGTGCGGGGTGTGGCAGTGTCGTGCTGGAGGGCGCCACTGGTAGCGATGTGAGCTTCCTCGCCTCGCTTCGCCTCACACCGGGTGTTTGCATAGTTGGCAGTGCATTCGCACCTTTCCTATCCCTGTCCCCGTACCGACTTGGCCCGACTTTGCTCGACTGCCGCTCGCTGCCGCTCGGGTCGTGGTCCATATGACGGCGCAAGCACGACAAACGTCTGCGGGACTAGACGACGCGACTAAGGAATAAATTTATGATTACAAATCAAATTTGGAACTGTACAGTGCAGCACAACAATAGGCGCTGACGCATTTCAGGGCAGATTCGTACTGTTTTATCGTTTTCAAAGACTTCCCGGCAAACTTCGTTAGCACATTCTCCCTCAAACTGAGTTAATTACCGCATTATCGTACCGTTGCATTACTTTAAAATGCTTAAGAAAGCATCTTTGTCATAACAGAAAGGTAGTATGAAACGACTGCTGGCAGGATGGCGGCTTAAAAAGGAAAAAATGCAGGGGAGCCAAAAGTACCATTTTTATTGGTTCATTTTTATTTTATTTTATTTTTTTTTGTTTTCGCACCATTACAGTAGTTTAAAATGCTTAAGGAAACGTCTTTGTCACAACAGAAGGGTAGTATCGAAAGAGGGCTGGCAGGAGTAGCGATATAAAAAGGAAGAAAAAAAGAAGGGGAGCCAACAGCACCCGGTGGTCCCAGGCGGTCACCCATCCAAGTACTAACCGGGCCCGATGTGGCTTAACTTCGGTGATCGGACGAGAACCGGTGTATTTAACATGGTATGGCCGTTGGCGTACATATACTGTAGGCGCACGGCAGAATTCGCATTCGGCTCTTCTCCCAACACACAAAATGTTAGTTTTCGGCCGCATTTGACGAAAGCACCTCCTTCCGCAACAGCGAGTTCCTCGAGGACGGCGCGGAGTGCGCGCCCGACGTCCCAGCAGAACGATTGCCGAATTGGCGAGCGCGCCGTCGCGTGTGTGAAACGCACAGCTGCTCGTAGCACCTCCTGTCATTCGCTTGTCGCGTGCAACCTTCGACACTCGCGGAAGGCGTATCTCGTCCCTGGTGTCCAGGCGTATGCTCTGTGCGGGGTGTGGCAGTGTCGTGCTGGAGGGCGCCACTGGTAGCGATGTGAGCTTCCTCGCCTCGCTTCGCCTCACACCGGGTGTTTGCATAGTTGGCAGTGCATTCGCACCTTTCCTATCCCTGTCCCCGTACCGACTTGGCCCGACTTTGCTCGACTGCCGCTCGCTGCCGCTCGGGTCGTGGTCCATATGACGGCGCAAGCACGACAAACGTCTGCGGGACTAGACGACGCGACTAAGGAATAAATTTATGATTACAAATCAAATTTGGAACTGTACAGTGCAGCACAACAATAGGCGCTGACGCATTTCAGGGCAGATTCGTACTGTTTTATCGTTTTCAAAGACTTCCCGGCAAACTTCGTTAGCACATTCTCCCTCAAACTGAGTTAATTACCGCATTATCGTACCGTTGCATTACTTTAAAATGCTTAAGAAAGCATCTTTGTCATAACAGAAAGGTAGTATGAAACGACTGCTGGCAGGATGGCGGCTTAAAAAGGAAAAAATGCAGGGGAGCCAAAAGTACCATTTTTATTGGTTCATTTTTATTTTATTTTATTTTTTTTTGTTTTCGCACCATTACAGTAGTTTAAAATGCTTAAGGAAACGTCTTTGTCACAACAGAAGGGTAGTATCGAAAGAGGGCTGGCAGGAGTAGCGATATAAAAAGGAAGAAAAAAAGAAGGGGAGCCAACAGCACCCGGTGGTCCCAGGCGGTCACCCATCCAAGTACTAACCGGGCCCGATGTGGCTTAACTTCGGTGATCGGACGAGAACCGGTGTATTTAACATGGTATGGCCGTTGGCGTACATATACTGTAGGCGCACGGCAGAATTCGCATTCGGCTCTTCTCCCAACACACAAAATGTTAGTTTTCGGCCGCATTTGACGAAAGCACCTCCTTCCGCAACAGCGAGTTCCTCGAGGACGGCGCGGAGTGCGCGCCCGACGTCCCAGCAGAACGATTGCCGAATTGGCGAGCGCGCCGTCGCGTGTGTGAAACGCACAGCTGCTCGTAGCACCTCCTGTCATTCGCTTGTCGCGTGCAACCTTCGACACTCGCGGAAGGCGTATCTCGTCCCTGGTGTCCAGGCGTATGCTCTGTGCGGGGTGTGGCAGTGTCGTGCTGGAGGGCGCCACTGGTAGCGATGTGAGCTTCCTCGCCTCGCTTCGCCTCACACCGGGTGTTTGCATAGTTGGCAGTGCATTCGCACCTTTCCTATCCCTGTCCCCGTACCGACTTGGCCCGACTTTGCTCGACTGCCGCTCGCTGCCGCTCGGGTCGTGGTCCATATGACGGCGCAAGCACGACAAACGTCTGCGGGACTAGACGACGCGACTAAGGAATAAATTTATGATTACAAATCAAATTTGGAACTGTACAGTGCAGCACAACAATAGGCGCTGACGCATTTCAGGGCAGATTCGTACTGTTTTATCGTTTTCAAAGACTTCCCGGCAAACTTCGTTAGCACATTCTCCCTCAAACTGAGTTAATTACCGCATTATCGTACCGTTGCATTACTTTAAAATGCTTAAGAAAGCATCTTTGTCATAACAGAAAGGTAGTATGAAACGACTGCTGGCAGGATGGCGGCTTAAAAAGGAAAAAATGCAGGGGAGCCAAAAGTACCATTTTTATTGGTTCATTTTTATTTTATTTTATTTTTTTTTGTTTTCGCACCATTACAGTAGTTTAAAATGCTTAAGGAAACGTCTTTGTCACAACAGAAGGGTAGTATCGAAAGAGGGCTGGCAGGAGTAGCGATATAAAAAGGAAGAAAAAAAGAAGGGGAGCCAACAGCACCCGGTGGTCCCAGGCGGTCACCCATCCAAGTACTAACCGGGCCCGATGTGGCTTAACTTCGGTGATCGGACGAGAACCGGTGTATTTAACATGGTATGGCCGTTGGCGTACATATACTGTAGGCGCACGGCAGAATTCGCATTCGGCTCTTCTCCCAACACACAAAATGTTAGTTTTCGGCCGCATTTGACGAAAGCACCTCCTTCCGCAACAGCGAGTTCCTCGAGGACGGCGCGGAGTGCGCGCCCGACGTCCCAGCAGAACGATTGCCGAATTGGCGAGCGCGCCGTCGCGTGTGTGAAACGCACAGCTGCTCGTAGCACCTCCTGTCATTCGCTTGTCGCGTGCAACCTTCGACACTCGCGGAAGGCGTATCTCGTCCCTGGTGTCCAGGCGTATGCTCTGTGCGGGGTGTGGCAGTGTCGTGCTGGAGGGCGCCACTGGTAGCGATGTGAGCTTCCTCGCCTCGCTTCGCCTCACACCGGGTGTTTGCATAGTTGGCAGTGCATTCGCACCTTTCCTATCCCTGTCCCCGTACCGACTTGGCCCGACTTTGCTCGACTGCCGCTCGCTGCCGCTCGGGTCGTGGTCCATATGACGGCGCAAGCACGACAAACGTCTGCGGGACTAGACGACGCGACTAAGGAATAAATTTATGATTACAAATCAAATTTGGAACTGTACAGTGCAGCACAACAATAGGCGCTGACGCATTTCAGGGCAGATTCGTACTGTTTTATCGTTTTCAAAGACTTCCCGGCAAACTTCGTTAGCACATTCTCCCTCAAACTGAGTTAATTACCGCATTATCGTACCGTTGCATTACTTTAAAATGCTTAAGAAAGCATCTTTGTCATAACAGAAAGGTAGTATGAAACGACTGCTGGCAGGATGGCGGCTTAAAAAGGAAAAAATGCAGGGGAGCCAAAAGTACCATTTTTATTGGTTCATTTTTATTTTATTTTATTTTTTTTTGTTTTCGCACCATTACAGTAGTTTAAAATGCTTAAGGAAACGTCTTTGTCACAACAGAAGGGTAGTATCGAAAGAGGGCTGGCAGGAGTAGCGATATAAAAAGGAAGAAAAAAAGAAGGGGAGCCAACAGCACCCGGTGGTCCCAGGCGGTCACCCATCCAAGTACTAACCGGGCCCGATGTGGCTTAACTTCGGTGATCGGACGAGAACCGGTGTATTTAACATGGTATGGCCGTTGGCGTACATATACTGTAGGCGCACGGCAGAATTCGCATTCGGCTCTTCTCCCAACACACAAAATGTTAGTTTTCGGCCGCATTTGACGAAAGCACCTCCTTCCGCAACAGCGAGTTCCTCGAGGACGGCGCGGAGTGCGCGCCCGACGTCCCAGCAGAACGATTGCCGAATTGGCGAGCGCGCCGTCGCGTGTGTGAAACGCACAGCTGCTCGTAGCACCTCCTGTCATTCGCTTGTCGCGTGCAACCTTCGACACTCGCGGAAGGCGTATCTCGTCCCTGGTGTCCAGGCGTATGCTCTGTGCGGGGTGTGGCAGTGTCGTGCTGGAGGGCGCCACTGGTAGCGATGTGAGCTTCCTCGCCTCGCTTCGCCTCACACCGGGTGTTTGCATAGTTGGCAGTGCATTCGCACCTTTCCTATCCCTGTCCCCGTACCGACTTGGCCCGACTTTGCTCGACTGCCGCTCGCTGCCGCTCGGGTCGTGGTCCATATGACGGCGCAAGCACGACAAACGTCTGCGGGACTAGACGACGCGACTAAGGAATAAATTTATGATTACAAATCAAATTTGGAACTGTACAGTGCAGCACAACAATAGGCGCTGACGCATTTCAGGGCAGATTCGTACTGTTTTATCGTTTTCAAAGACTTCCCGGCAAACTTCGTTAGCACATTCTCCCTCAAACTGAGTTAATTACCGCATTATCGTACCGTTGCATTACTTTAAAATGCTTAAGAAAGCATCTTTGTCATAACAGAAAGGTAGTATGAAACGACTGCTGGCAGGATGGCGGCTTAAAAAGGAAAAAATGCAGGGGAGCCAAAAGTACCATTTTTATTGGTTCATTTTTATTTTATTTTATTTTTTTTTGTTTTCGCACCATTACAGTAGTTTAAAATGCTTAAGGAAACGTCTTTGTCACAACAGAAGGGTAGTATCGAAAGAGGGCTGGCAGGAGTAGCGATATAAAAAGGAAGAAAAAAAGAAGGGGAGCCAACAGCACCCGGTGGTCCCAGGCGGTCACCCATCCAAGTACTAACCGGGCCCGATGTGGCTTAACTTCGGTGATCGGACGAGAACCGGTGTATTTAACATGGTATGGCCGTTGGCGTACATATACTGTAGGCGCACGGCAGAATTCGCATTCGGCTCTTCTCCCAACACACAAAATGTTAGTTTTCGGCCGCATTTGACGAAAGCACCTCCTTCCGCAACAGCGAGTTCCTCGAGGACGGCGCGGAGTGCGCGCCCGACGTCCCAGCAGAACGATTGCCGAATTGGCGAGCGCGCCGTCGCGTGTGTGAAACGCACAGCTGCTCGTAGCACCTCCTGTCATTCGCTTGTCGCGTGCAACCTTCGACACTCGCGGAAGGCGTATCTCGTCCCTGGTGTCCAGGCGTATGCTCTGTGCGGGGTGTGGCAGTGTCGTGCTGGAGGGCGCCACTGGTAGCGATGTGAGCTTCCTCGCCTCGCTTCGCCTCACACCGGGTGTTTGCATAGTTGGCAGTGCATTCGCACCTTTCCTATCCCTGTCCCCGTACCGACTTGGCCCGACTTTGCTCGACTGCCGCTCGCTGCCGCTCGGGTCGTGGTCCATATGACGGCGCAAGCACGACAAACGTCTGCGGGACTAGACGACGCGACTAAGGAATAAATTTATGATTACAAATCAAATTTGGAACTGTACAGTGCAGCACAACAATAGGCGCTGACGCATTTCAGGGCAGATTCGTACTGTTTTATCGTTTTCAAAGACTTCCCGGCAAACTTCGTTAGCACATTCTCCCTCAAACTGAGTTAATTACCGCATTATCGTACCGTTGCATTACTTTAAAATGCTTAAGAAAGCATCTTTGTCATAACAGAAAGGTAGTATGAAACGACTGCTGGCAGGATGGCGGCTTAAAAAGGAAAAAATGCAGGGGAGCCAAAAGTACCATTTTTATTGGTTCATTTTTATTTTATTTTATTTTTTTTTGTTTTCGCACCATTACAGTAGTTTAAAATGCTTAAGGAAACGTCTTTGTCACAACAGAAGGGTAGTATCGAAAGAGGGCTGGCAGGAGTAGCGATATAAAAAGGAAGAAAAAAAGAAGGGGAGCCAACAGCACCCGGTGGTCCCAGGCGGTCACCCATCCAAGTACTAACCGGGCCCGATGTGGCTTAACTTCGGTGATCGGACGAGAACCGGTGTATTTAACATGGTATGGCCGTTGGCGTACATATACTGTAGGCGCACGGCAGAATTCGCATTCGGCTCTTCTCCCAACACACAAAATGTTAGTTTTCGGCCGCATTTGACGAAAGCACCTCCTTCCGCAACAGCGAGTTCCTCGAGGACGGCGCGGAGTGCGCGCCCGACGTCCCAGCAGAACGATTGCCGAATTGGCGAGCGCGCCGTCGCGTGTGTGAAACGCACAGCTGCTCGTAGCACCTCCTGTCATTCGCTTGTCGCGTGCAACCTTCGACACTCGCGGAAGGCGTATCTCGTCCCTGGTGTCCAGGCGTATGCTCTGTGCGGGGTGTGGCAGTGTCGTGCTGGAGGGCGCCACTGGTAGCGATGTGAGCTTCCTCGCCTCGCTTCGCCTCACACCGGGTGTTTGCATAGTTGGCAGTGCATTCGCACCTTTCCTATCCCTGTCCCCGTACCGACTTGGCCCGACTTTGCTCGACTGCCGCTCGGGTCGTGGTCCATATGACGGCGCAAGCACGACAAACGTCTGCGGGACTAGACGACGCGACTAAGGAATAAATTTATGATTACAAATCAAATTTGGAACTGTACAGTGCAGCACAACAATAGGCGCTGACGCATTTCAGGGCAGATTCGTACTGTTTTATCGTTTTCAAAGACTTCCCGGCAAACTTCGTTAGCACATTCTCCCTCAAACTGAGTTAATTACCGCATTATCGTACCGTTGCATTACTTTAAAATGCTTAAGAAAGCATCTTTGTCATAACAGAAAGGTAGTATGAAACGACTGCTGGCAGGATGGCGGCTTAAAAAGGAAAAAATGCAGGGGAGCCAAAAGTACCATTTTTATTGGTTCATTTTTATTTTATTTTATTTTTTTTTGTTTTCGCACCATTACAGTAGTTTAAAATGCTTAAGGAAACGTCTTTGTCACAACAGAAGGGTAGTATCGAAAGAGGGCTGGCAGGAGTAGCGATATAAAAAGGAAGAAAAAAAGAAGGGGAGCCAACAGCACCCGGTGGTCCCAGGCGGTCACCCATCCAAGTACTAACCGGGCCCGATGTGGCTTAACTTCGGTGATCGGACGAGAACCGGTGTATTTAACATGGTATGGCCGTTGGCGTACATATACTGTAGGCGCACGGCAGAATTCGCATTCGGCTCTTCTCCCAACACACAAAATGTTAGTTTTCGGCCGCATTTGACGAAAGCACCTCCTTCCGCAACAGCGAGTTCCTCGAGGACGGCGCGGAGTGCGCGCCCGACGTCCCAGCAGAACGATTGCCGAATTGGCGAGCGCGCCGTCGCGTGTGTGAAACGCACAGCTGCTCGTAGCACCTCCTGTCATTCGCTTGTCGCGTGCAACCTTCGACACTCGCGGAAGGCGTATCTCGTCCCTGGTGTCCAGGCGTATGCTCTGTGCGGGGTGTGGCAGTGTCGTGCTGGAGGGCGCCACTGGTAGCGATGTGAGCTTCCTCGCCTCGCTTCGCCTCACACCGGGTGTTTGCATAGTTGGCAGTGCATTCGCACCTTTCCTATCCCTGTCCCCGTACCGACTTGGCCCGACTTTGCTCGACTGCCGCTCGCTGCCGCTCGGGTCGTGGTCCATATGACGGCGCAAGCACGACAAACGTCTGCGGGACTAGACGACGCGACTAAGGAATAAATTTATGATTACAAATCAAATTTGGAACTGTACAGTGCAGCACAACAATAGGCGCTGACGCATTTCAGGGCAGATTCGTACTGTTTTATCGTTTTCAAAGACTTCCCGGCAAACTTCGTTAGCACATTCTCCCTCAAACTGAGTTAATTACCGCATTATCGTACCGTTGCATTACTTTAAAATGCTTAAGAAAGCATCTTTGTCATAACAGAAAGGTAGTATGAAACGACTGCTGGCAGGATGGCGGCTTAAAAAGGAAAAAATGCAGGGGAGCCAAAAGTACCATTTTTATTGGTTCATTTTTATTTTATTTTATTTTTTTTTGTTTTCGCACCATTACAGTAGTTTAAAATGCTTAAGGAAACGTCTTTGTCACAACAGAAGGGTAGTATCGAAAGAGGGCTGGCAGGAGTAGCGATATAAAAAGGAAGAAAAAAAGAAGGGGAGCCAACAGCACCCGGTGGTCCCAGGCGGTCACCCATCCAAGTACTAACCGGGCCCGATGTGGCTTAACTTCGGTGATCGGACGAGAACCGGTGTATTTAACATGGTATGGCCGTTGGCGTACATATACTGTAGGCGCACGGCAGAATTCGCATTCGGCTCTTCTCCCAACACACAAAATGTTAGTTTTCGGCCGCATTTGACGAAAGCACCTCCTTCCGCAACAGCGAGTTCCTCGAGGACGGCGCGGAGTGCGCGCCCGACGTCCCAGCAGAACGATTGCCGAATTGGCGAGCGCGCCGTCGCGTGTGTGAAACGCACAGCTGCTCGTAGCACCTCCTGTCATTCGCTTGTCGCGTGCAACCTTCGACACTCGCGGAAGGCGTATCTCGTCCCTGGTGTCCAGGCGTATGCTCTGTGCGGGGTGTGGCAGTGTCGTGCTGGAGGGCGCCACTGGTAGCGATGTGAGCTTCCTCGCCTCGCTTCGCCTCACACCGGGTGTTTGCATAGTTGGCAGTGCATTCGCACCTTTCCTATCCCTGTCCCCGTACCGACTTGGCCCGACTTTGCTCGACTGCCGCTCGCTGCCGCTCGGGTCGTGGTCCATATGACGGCGCAAGCACGACAAACGTCTGCGGGACTAGACGACGCGACTAAGGAATAAATTTATGATTACAAATCAAATTTGGAACTGTACAGTGCAGCACAACAATAGGCGCTGACGCATTTCAGGGCAGATTCGTACTGTTTTATCGTTTTCAAAGACTTCCCGGCAAACTTCGTTAGCACATTCTCCCTCAAACTGAGTTAATTACCGCATTATCGTACCGTTGCATTACTTTAAAATGCTTAAGAAAGCATCTTTGTCATAACAGAA
Source organism: Schistocerca nitens (assembly GCF_023898315.1). NCBI lineage: Eukaryota > Metazoa > Arthropoda > Insecta > Orthoptera > Acrididae > Schistocerca > Schistocerca nitens. The sequence goes on from NW_026045829.1 coordinate 19,684, forward strand.
AGGTAGTATGAAACGACTGCTGGCAGGATGGCGGCTTAAAAAGGAAAAAATGCAGGGGAGCCAAAAGTACCATTTTTATTGGTTCATTTTTATTTTATTTTATTTTTTTTTGTTTTCGCACCATTACAGTAGTTTAAAATGCTTAAGGAAACGTCTTTGTCACAACAGAAGGGTAGTATCGAAAGAGGGCTGGCAGGAGTAGCGATATAAAAAGGAAGAAAAAAAGAAGGGGAGCCAACAGCACCCGGTGGTCCCAGGCGGTCACCCATCCAAGTACTAACCGGGCCCGATGTGGCTTAACTTCGGTGATCGGACGAGAACCGGTGTATTTAACATGGTATGGCCGTTGGCGTACATATACTGTAGGCGCACGGCAGAATTCGCATTCGGCTCTTCTCCCAACACACAAAATGTTAGTTTTCGGCCGCATTTGACGAAAGCACCTCCTTCCGCAACAGCGAGTTCCTCGAGGACGGCGCGGAGTGCGCGCCCGACGTCCCAGCAGAACGATTGCCGAATTGGCGAGCGCGCCGTCGCGTGTGTGAAACGCACAGCTGCTCGTAGCACCTCCTGTCATTCGCTTGTCGCGTGCAACCTTCGACACTCGCGGAAGGCGTATCTCGTCCCTGGTGTCCAGGCGTATGCTCTGTGCGGGGTGTGGCAGTGTCGTGCTGGAGGGCGCCACTGGTAGCGATGTGAGCTTCCTCGCCTCGCTTCGCCTCACACCGGGTGTTTGCATAGTTGGCAGTGCATTCGCACCTTTCCTATCCCTGTCCCCGTACCGACTTGGCCCGACTTTGCTCGACTGCCGCTCGGGTCGTGGTCCATATGACGGCGCAAGCACGACAAACGTCTGCGGGACTAGACGACGCGACTAAGGAATAAATTTATGATTACAAATCAAATTTGGAACTGTACAGTGCAGCACAACAATAGGCGCTGACGCATTTCAGGGCAGATTCGTACTGTTTTATCGTTTTCAAAGACTTCCCGGCAAACTTCGTTAGCACATTCTCCCTCAAACTGAGTTAATTACCGCATTATCGTACCGTTGCATTACTTTAAAATGCTTAAGAAAGCATCTTTGTCATAACAGAAAGGTAGTATGAAACGACTGCTGGCAGGATGGCGGCTTAAAAAGGAAAAAATGCAGGGGAGCCAAAAGTACCATTTTTATTGGTTCATTTTTATTTTATTTTATTTTTTTTTGTTTTCGCACCATTACAGTAGTTTAAAATGCTTAAGGAAACGTCTTTGTCACAACAGAAGGGTAGTATCGAAAGAGGGCTGGCAGGAGTAGCGATATAAAAAGGAAGAAAAAAAGAAGGGGAGCCAACAGCACCCGGTGGTCCCAGGCGGTCACCCATCCAAGTACTAACCGGGCCCGATGTGGCTTAACTTCGGTGATCGGACGAGAACCGGTGTATTTAACATGGTATGGCCGTTGGCGTACATATACTGTAGGCGCACGGCAGAATTCGCATTCGGCTCTTCTCCCAACACACAAAATGTTAGTTTTCGGCCGCATTTGACGAAAGCACCTCCTTCCGCAACAGCGAGTTCCTCGAGGACGGCGCGGAGTGCGCGCCCGACGTCCCAGCAGAACGATTGCCGAATTGGCGAGCGCGCCGTCGCGTGTGTGAAACGCACAGCTGCTCGTAGCACCTCCTGTCATTCGCTTGTCGCGTGCAACCTTCGACACTCGCGGAAGGCGTATCTCGTCCCTGGTGTCCAGGCGTATGCTCTGTGCGGGGTGTGGCAGTGTCGTGCTGGAGGGCGCCACTGGTAGCGATGTGAGCTTCCTCGCCTCGCTTCGCCTCACACCGGGTGTTTGCATAGTTGGCAGTGCATTCGCACCTTTCCTATCCCTGTCCCCGTACCGACTTGGCCCGACTTTGCTCGACTGCCGCTCGCTGCCGCTCGGGTCGTGGTCCATATGACGGCGCAAGCACGACAAACGTCTGCGGGACTAGACGACGCGACTAAGGAATAAATTTATGATTACAAATCAAATTTGGAACTGTACAGTGCAGCACAACAATAGGCGCTGACGCATTTCAGGGCAGATTCGTACTGTTTTATCGTTTTCAAAGACTTCCCGGCAAACTTCGTTAGCACATTCTCCCTCAAACTGAGTTAATTACCGCATTATCGTACCGTTGCATTACTTTAAAATGCTTAAGAAAGCATCTTTGTCATAACAGAAAGGTAGTATGAAACGACTGCTGGCAGGATGGCGGCTTAAAAAGGAAAAAATGCAGGGGAGCCAAAAGTACCATTTTTATTGGTTCATTTTTATTTTATTTTATTTTTTTTTGTTTTCGCACCATTACAGTAGTTTAAAATGCTTAAGGAAACGTCTTTGTCACAACAGAAGGGTAGTATCGAAAGAGGGCTGGCAGGAGTAGCGATATAAAAAGGAAGAAAAAAAGAAGGGGAGCCAACAGCACCCGGTGGTCCCAGGCGGTCACCCATCCAAGTACTAACCGGGCCCGATGTGGCTTAACTTCGGTGATCGGACGAGAACCGGTGTATTTAACATGGTATGGCCGTTGGCGTACATATACTGTAGGCGCACGGCAGAATTCGCATTCGGCTCTTCTCCCAACACACAAAATGTTAGTTTTCGGCCGCATTTGACGAAAGCACCTCCTTCCGCAACAGCGAGTTCCTCGAGGACGGCGCGGAGTGCGCGCCCGACGTCCCAGCAGAACGATTGCCGAATTGGCGAGCGCGCCGTCGCGTGTGTGAAACGCACAGCTGCTCGTAGCACCTCCTGTCATTCGCTTGTCGCGTGCAACCTTCGACACTCGCGGAAGGCGTATCTCGTCCCTGGTGTCCAGGCGTATGCTCTGTGCGGGGTGTGGCAGTGTCGTGCTGGAGGGCGCCACTGGTAGCGATGTGAGCTTCCTCGCCTCGCTTCGCCTCACACCGGGTGTTTGCATAGTTGGCAGTGCATTCGCACCTTTCCTATCCCTGTCCCCGTACCGACTTGGCCCGACTTTGCTCGACTGCCGCTCGGGTCGTGGTCCATATGACGGCGCAAGCACGACAAACGTCTGCGGGACTAGACGACGCGACTAAGGAATAAATTTATGATTACAAATCAAATTTGGAACTGTACAGTGCAGCACAACAATAGGCGCTGACGCATTTCAGGGCAGATTCGTACTGTTTTATCGTTTTCAAAGACTTCCCGGCAAACTTCGTTAGCACATTCTCCCTCAAACTGAGTTAATTACCGCATTATCGTACCGTTGCATTACTTTAAAATGCTTAAGAAAGCATCTTTGTCATAACAGAAAGGTAGTATGAAACGACTGCTGGCAGGATGGCGGCTTAAAAAGGAAAAAATGCAGGGGAGCCAAAAGTACCATTTTTATTGGTTCATTTTTATTTTATTTTATTTTTTTTTGTTTTCGCACCATTACAGTAGTTTAAAATGCTTAAGGAAACGTCTTTGTCACAACAGAAGGGTAGTATCGAAAGAGGGCTGGCAGGAGTAGCGATATAAAAAGGAAGAAAAAAAGAAGGGGAGCCAACAGCACCCGGTGGTCCCAGGCGGTCACCCATCCAAGTACTAACCGGGCCCGATGTGGCTTAACTTCGGTGATCGGACGAGAACCGGTGTATTTAACATGGTATGGCCGTTGGCGTACATATACTGTAGGCGCACGGCAGAATTCGCATTCGGCTCTTCTCCCAACACACAAAATGTTAGTTTTCGGCCGCATTTGACGAAAGCACCTCCTTCCGCAACAGCGAGTTCCTCGAGGACGGCGCGGAGTGCGCGCCCGACGTCCCAGCAGAACGATTGCCGAATTGGCGAGCGCGCCGTCGCGTGTGTGAAACGCACAGCTGCTCGTAGCACCTCCTGTCATTCGCTTGTCGCGTGCAACCTTCGACACTCGCGGAAGGCGTATCTCGTCCCTGGTGTCCAGGCGTATGCTCTGTGCGGGGTGTGGCAGTGTCGTGCTGGAGGGCGCCACTGGTAGCGATGTGAGCTTCCTCGCCTCGCTTCGCCTCACACCGGGTGTTTGCATAGTTGGCAGTGCATTCGCACCTTTCCTATCCCTGTCCCCGTACCGACTTGGCCCGACTTTGCTCGACTGCCGCTCGCTGCCGCTCGGGTCGTGGTCCATATGACGGCGCAAGCACGACAAACGTCTGCGGGACTAGACGACGCGACTAAGGAATAAATTTATGATTACAAATCAAATTTGGAACTGTACAGTGCAGCACAACAATAGGCGCTGACGCATTTCAGGGCAGATTCGTACTGTTTTATCGTTTTCAAAGACTTCCCGGCAAACTTCGTTAGCACATTCTCCCTCAAACTGAGTTAATTACCGCATTATCGTACCGTTGCATTACTTTAAAATGCTTAAGAAAGCATCTTTGTCATAACAGAAAGGTAGTATGAAACGACTGCTGGCAGGATGGCGGCTTAAAAAGGAAAAAATGCAGGGGAGCCAAAAGTACCATTTTTATTGGTTCATTTTTATTTTATTTTATTTTTTTTTGTTTTCGCACCATTACAGTAGTTTAAAATGCTTAAGGAAACGTCTTTGTCACAACAGAAGGGTAGTATCGAAAGAGGGCTGGCAGGAGTAGCGATATAAAAAGGAAGAAAAAAAGAAGGGGAGCCAACAGCACCCGGTGGTCCCAGGCGGTCACCCATCCAAGTACTAACCGGGCCCGATGTGGCTTAACTTCGGTGATCGGACGAGAACCGGTGTATTTAACATGGTATGGCCGTTGGCGTACATATACTGTAGGCGCACGGCAGAATTCGCATTCGGCTCTTCTCCCAACACACAAAATGTTAGTTTTCGGCCGCATTTGACGAAAGCACCTCCTTCCGCAACAGCGAGTTCCTCGAGGACGGCGCGGAGTGCGCGCCCGACGTCCCAGCAGAACGATTGCCGAATTGGCGAGCGCGCCGTCGCGTGTGTGAAACGCACAGCTGCTCGTAGCACCTCCTGTCATTCGCTTGTCGCGTGCAACCTTCGACACTCGCGGAAGGCGTATCTCGTCCCTGGTGTCCAGGCGTATGCTCTGTGCGGGGTGTGGCAGTGTCGTGCTGGAGGGCGCCACTGGTAGCGATGTGAGCTTCCTCGCCTCGCTTCGCCTCACACCGGGTGTTTGCATAGTTGGCAGTGCATTCGCACCTTTCCTATCCCTGTCCCCGTACCGACTTGGCCCGACTTTGCTCGACTGCCGCTCGCTGCCGCTCGGGTCGTGGTCCATATGACGGCGCAAGCACGACAAACGTCTGCGGGACTAGACGACGCGACTAAGGAATAAATTTATGATTACAAATCAAATTTGGAACTGTACAGTGCAGCACAACAATAGGCGCTGACGCATTTCAGGGCAGATTCGTACTGTTTTATCGTTTTCAAAGACTTCCCGGCAAACTTCGTTAGCACATTCTCCCTCAAACTGAGTTAATTACCGCATTATCGTACCGTTGCATTACTTTAAAATGCTTAAGAAAGCATCTTTGTCATAACAGAAAGGTAGTATGAAACGACTGCTGGCAGGATGGCGGCTTAAAAAGGAAAAAATGCAGGGGAGCCAAAAGTACCATTTTTATTGGTTCATTTTTATTTTATTTTATTTTTTTTTGTTTTCGCACCATTACAGTAGTTTAAAATGCTTAAGGAAACGTCTTTGTCACAACAGAAGGGTAGTATCGAAAGAGGGCTGGCAGGAGTAGCGATATAAAAAGGAAGAAAAAAAGAAGGGGAGCCAACAGCACCCGGTGGTCCCAGGCGGTCACCCATCCAAGTACTAACCGGGCCCGATGTGGCTTAACTTCGGTGATCGGACGAGAACCGGTGTATTTAACATGGTATGGCCGTTGGCGTACATATACTGTAGGCGCACGGCAGAATTCGCATTCGGCTCTTCTCCCAACACACAAAATGTTAGTTTTCGGCCGCATTTGACGAAAGCACCTCCTTCCGCAACAGCGAGTTCCTCGAGGACGGCGCGGAGTGCGCGCCCGACGTCCCAGCAGAACGATTGCCGAATTGGCGAGCGCGCCGTCGCGTGTGTGAAACGCACAGCTGCTCGTAGCACCTCCTGTCATTCGCTTGTCGCGTGCAACCTTCGACACTCGCGGAAGGCGTATCTCGTCCCTGGTGTCCAGGCGTATGCTCTGTGCGGGGTGTGGCAGTGTCGTGCTGGAGGGCGCCACTGGTAGCGATGTGAGCTTCCTCGCCTCGCTTCGCCTCACACCGGGTGTTTGCATAGTTGGCAGTGCATTCGCACCTTTCCTATCCCTGTCCCCGTACCGACTTGGCCCGACTTTGCTCGACTGCCGCTCGCTGCCGCTCGGGTCGTGGTCCATATGACGGCGCAAGCACGACAAACGTCTGCGGGACTAGACGACGCGACTAAGGAATAAATTTATGATTACAAATCAAATTTGGAACTGTACAGTGCAGCACAACAATAGGCGCTGACGCATTTCAGGGCAGATTCGTACTGTTTTATCGTTTTCAAAGACTTCCCGGCAAACTTCGTTAGCACATTCTCCCTCAAACTGAGTTAATTACCGCATTATCGTACCGTTGCATTACTTTAAAATGCTTAAGAAAGCATCTTTGTCATAACAGAAAGGTAGTATGAAACGACTGCTGGCAGGATGGCGGCTTAAAAAGGAAAAAATGCAGGGGAGCCAAAAGTACCATTTTTATTGGTTCATTTTTATTTTATTTTATTTTTTTTTGTTTTCGCACCATTACAGTAGTTTAAAATGCTTAAGGAAACGTCTTTGTCACAACAGAAGGGTAGTATCGAAAGAGGGCTGGCAGGAGTAGCGATATAAAAAGGAAGAAAAAAAGAAGGGGAGCCAACAGCACCCGGTGGTCCCAGGCGGTCACCCATCCAAGTACTAACCGGGCCCGATGTGGCTTAACTTCGGTGATCGGACGAGAACCGGTGTATTTAACATGGTATGGCCGTTGGCGTACATATACTGTAGGCGCACGGCAGAATTCGCATTCGGCTCTTCTCCCAACACACAAAATGTTAGTTTTCGGCCGCATTTGACGAAAGCACCTCCTTCCGCAACAGCGAGTTCCTCGAGGACGGCGCGGAGTGCGCGCCCGACGTCCCAGCAGAACGATTGCCGAATTGGCGAGCGCGCCGTCGCGTGTGTGAAACGCACAGCTGCTCGTAGCACCTCCTGTCATTCGCTTGTCGCGTGCAACCTTCGACACTCGCGGAAGGCGTATCTCGTCCCTGGTGTCCAGGCGTATGCTCTGTGCGGGGTGTGGCAGTGTCGTGCTGGAGGGCGCCACTGGTAGCGATGTGAGCTTCCTCGCCTCGCTTCGCCTCACACCGGGTGTTTGCATAGTTGGCAGTGCATTCGCACCTTTCCTATCCCTGTCCCCGTACCGACTTGGCCCGACTTTGCTCGACTGCCGCTCGCTGCCGCTCGGGTCGTGGTCCATATGACGGCGCAAGCACGACAAACGTCTGCGGGACTAGACGACGCGACTAAGGAATAAATTTATGATTACAAATCAAATTTGGAACTGTACAGTGCAGCACAACAATAGGCGCTGACGCATTTCAGGGCAGATTCGTACTGTTTTATCGTTTTCAAAGACTTCCCGGCAAACTTCGTTAGCACATTCTCCCTCAAACTGAGTTAATTACCGCATTATCGTACCGTTGCATTACTTTAAAATGCTTAAGAAAGCATCTTTGTCATAACAGAAAGGTAGTATGAAACGACTGCTGGCAGGATGGCGGCTTAAAAAGGAAAAAATGCAGGGGAGCCAAAAGTACCATTTTTATTGGTTCATTTTTATTTTATTTTATTTTTTTTTGTTTTCGCACCATTACAGTAGTTTAAAATGCTTAAGGAAACGTCTTTGTCACAACAGAAGGGTAGTATCGAAAGAGGGCTGGCAGGAGTAGCGATATAAAAAGGAAGAAAAAAAGAAGGGGAGCCAACAGCACCCGGTGGTCCCAGGCGGTCACCCATCCAAGTACTAACCGGGCCCGATGTGGCTTAACTTCGGTGATCGGACGAGAACCGGTGTATTTAACATGGTATGGCCGTTGGCGTACATATACTGTAGGCGCACGGCAGAATTCGCATTCGGCTCTTCTCCCAACACACAAAATGTTAGTTTTCGGCCGCATTTGACGAAAGCACCTCCTTCCGCAACAGCGAGTTCCTCGAGGACGGCGCGGAGTGCGCGCCCGACGTCCCAGCAGAACGATTGCCGAATTGGCGAGCGCGCCGTCGCGTGTGTGAAACGCACAGCTGCTCGTAGCACCTCCTGTCATTCGCTTGTCGCGTGCAACCTTCGACACTCGCGGAAGGCGTATCTCGTCCCTGGTGTCCAGGCGTATGCTCTGTGCGGGGTGTGGCAGTGTCGTGCTGGAGGGCGCCACTGGTAGCGATGTGAGCTTCCTCGCCTCGCTTCGCCTCACACCGGGTGTTTGCATAGTTGGCAGTGCATTCGCACCTTTCCTATCCCTGTCCCCGTACCGACTTGGCCCGACTTTGCTCGACTGCCGCTCGCTGCCGCTCGGGTCGTGGTCCATATGACGGCGCAAGCACGACAAACGTCTGCGGGACTAGACGACGCGACTAAGGAATAAATTTATGATTACAAATCAAATTTGGAACTGTACAGTGCAGCACAACAATAGGCGCTGACGCATTTCAGGGCAGATTCGTACTGTTTTATCGTTTTCAAAGACTTCCCGGCAAACTTCGTTAGCACATTCTCCCTCAAACTGAGTTAATTACCGCATTATCGTACCGTTGCATTACTTTAAAATGCTTAAGAAAGCATCTTTGTCATAACAGAAAGGTAGTATGAAACGACTGCTGGCAGGATGGCGGCTTAAAAAGGAAAAAATGCAGGGGAGCCAAAAGTACCATTTTTATTGGTTCATTTTTATTTTATTTTATTTTTTTTTGTTTTCGCACCATTACAGTAGTTTAAAATGCTTAAGGAAACGTCTTTGTCACAACAGAAGGGTAGTATCGAAAGAGGGCTGGCAGGAGTAGCGATATAAAAAGGAAGAAAAAAAGAAGGGGAGCCAACAGCACCCGGTGGTCCCAGGCGGTCACCCATCCAAGTACTAACCGGGCCCGATGTGGCTTAACTTCGGTGATCGGACGAGAACCGGTGTATTTAACATGGTATGGCCGTTGGCGTACATATACTGTAGGCGCACGGCAGAATTCGCATTCGGCTCTTCTCCCAACACACAAAATGTTAGTTTTCGGCCGCATTTGACGAAAGCACCTCCTTCCGCAACAGCGAGTTCCTCGAGGACGGCGCGGAGTGCGCGCCCGACGTCCCAGCAGAACGATTGCCGAATTGGCGAGCGCGCCGTCGCGTGTGTGAGACGCACAGCTGCTCGTAGCACCTCCTGTCATTCGCTTGTCGCGTGCAACCTTCGACACTCGCGGAAGGCGTATCTCGTCCCTGGTGTCCAGGCGTATGCTCTGTGCGGGGTGTGGCAGTGTCGTGCTGGAGGGCGCCACTGGTAGCGATGTGAGCTTCCTCGCCTCGCTTCGCCTCACACCGGGTGTTTGCATAGTTGGCAGTGCATTCGCACCTTTCCTATCCCTGTCCCCGTACCGACTTGGCCCGACTTTGCTCGACTGCCGCTCGCTGCCGCTCGGGTCGTGGTCCATATGACGGCGCAAGCACGACAAACGTCTGCGGGACTAGACGACGCGACTAAGGAATAAATTTATGATTACAAATCAAATTTGGAACTGTACAGTGCAGCACAACAATAGGCGCTGACGCATTTCAGGGCAGATTCGTACTGTTTTATCGTTTTCAAAGACTTCCCGGCAAACTTCGTTAGCACATTCTCCCTCAAACTGAGTTAATTACCGCATTATCGTACCGTTGCATTACTTTAAAATGCTTAAGAAAGCATCTTTGTCATAACAGAAAGGTAGTATGAAACGACTGCTGGCAGGATGGCGGCTTAAAAAGGAAAAAATGCAGGGGAGCCAAAAGTACCATTTTTATTGGTTCATTTTTATTTTATTTTATTTTTTTTTGTTTTCGCACCATTACAGTAGTTTAAAATGCTTAAGGAAACGTCTTTGTCACAACAGAAGGGTAGTATCGAAAGAGGGCTGGCAGGAGTAGCGATATAAAAAGGAAGAAAAAAAGAAGGGGAGCCAACAGCACCCGGTGGTCCCAGGCGGTCACCCATCCAAGTACTAACCGGGCCCGATGTGGCTTAACTTCGGTGATCGGACGAGAACCGGTGTATTTAACATGGTATGGCCGTTGGCGTACATATACTGTAGGCGCACGGCAGAATTCGCATTCGGCTCTTCTCCCAACACACAAAATGTTAGTTTTCGGCCGCATTTGACGAAAGCACCTCCTTCCGCAACAGCGAGTTCCTCGAGGACGGCGCGGAGTGCGCGCCCGACGTCCCAGCAGAACGATTGCCGAATTGGCGAGCGCGCCGTCGCGTGTGTGAGACGCACAGCTGCTCGTAGCACCTCCTGTCATTCGCTTGTCGCGTGCAACCTTCGACACTCGCGGAAGGCGTATCTCGTCCCTGGTGTCCAGGCGTATGCTCTGTGCGGGGTGTGGCAGTGTCGTGCTGGAGGGCGCCACTGGTAGCGATGTGAGCTTCCTCGCCTCGCTTCGCCTCACACCGGGTGTTTGCATAGTTGGCAGTGCATTCGCACCTTTCCTATCCCTGTCCCCGTACCGACTTGGCCCGACTTTGCTCGACTGCCGCTCGCTGCCGCTCGGGTCGTGGTCCATATGACGGCGCAAGCACGACAAACGTCTGCGGGACTAGACGACGCGACTAAGGAATAAATTTATGATTACAAATCAAATTTGGAACTGTACAGTGCAGCACAACAATAGGCGCTGACGCATTTCAGGGCAGATTCGTACTGTTTTATCGTTTTCAAAGACTTCCCGGCAAACTTCGTTAGCACATTCTCCCTCAAACTGAGTTAATTACCGCATTATCGTACCGTTGCATTACTTTAAAATGCTTAAGAAAGCATCTTTGTCATAACAGAAAGGTAGTATGAAACGACTGCTGGCAGGATGGCGGCTTAAAAAGGAAAAAATGCAGGGGAGCCAAAAGTACCATTTTTATTGGTTCATTTTTATTTTATTTTATTTTTTTTTGTTTTCGCACCATTACAGTAGTTTAAAATGCTTAAGGAAACGTCTTTGTCACAACAGAAGGGTAGTATCGAAAGAGGGCTGGCAGGAGTAGCGATATAAAAAGGAAGAAAAAAAGAAGGGGAGCCAACAGCACCCGGTGGTCCCAGGCGGTCACCCATCCAAGTACTAACCGGGCCCGATGTGGCTTAACTTCGGTGATCGGACGAGAACCGGTGTATTTAACATGGTATGGCCGTTGGCGTACATATACTGTAGGCGCACGGCAGAATTCGCATTCGGCTCTTCTCCCAACACACAAAATGTTAGTTTTCGGCCGCATTTGACGAAAGCACCTCCTTCCGCAACAGCGAGTTCCTCGAGGACGGCGCGGAGTGCGCGCCCGACGTCCCAGCAGAACGATTGCCGAATTGGCGAGCGCGCCGTCGCGTGTGTGAGACGCACAGCTGCTCGTAGCACCTCCTGTCATTCGCTTGTCGCGTGCAACCTTCGACACTCGCGGAAGGCGTATCTCGTCCCTGGTGTCCAGGCGTATGCTCTGTGCGGGGTGTGGCAGTGTCGTGCTGGAGGGCGCCACTGGTAGCGATGTGAGCTTCCTCGCCTCGCTTCGCCTCACACCGGGTGTTTGCATAGTTGGCAGTGCATTCGCACCTTTCCTATCCCTGTCCCCGTACCGACTTGGCCCGACTTTGCTCGACTGCCGCTCGCTGCCGCTCGGGTCGTGGTCCATATGACGGCGCAAGCACGACAAACGTCTGCGGGACTAGACGACGCGACTAAGGAATAAATTTATGATTACAAATCAAATTTGGAACTGTACAGTGCAGCACAACAATAGGCGCTGACGCATTTCAGGGCAGATTCGTACTGTTTTATCGTTTTCAAAGACTTCCCGGCAAACTTCGTTAGCACATTCTCCCTCAAACTGAGTTAATTACCGCATTATCGTACCGTTGCATTACTTTAAAATGCTTAAGAAAGCATCTTTGTCATAACAGAAAGGTAGTATGAAACGACTGCTGGCAGGATGGCGGCTTAAAAAGGAAAAAATGCAGGGGAGCCAAAAGTACCATTTTTATTGGTTCATTTTTATTTTATTTTATTTTTTTTTGTTTTCGCACCATTACAGTAGTTTAAAATGCTTAAGGAAACGTCTTTGTCACAACAGAAGGGTAGTATCGAAAGAGGGCTGGCAGGAGTAGCGATATAAAAAGGAAGAAAAAAAGAAGGGGAGCCAACAGCACCCGGTGGTCCCAGGCGGTCACCCATCCAAGTACTAACCGGGCCCGATGTGGCTTAACTTCGGTGATCGGACGAGAACCGGTGTATTTAACATGGTATGGCCGTTGGCGTACATATACTGTAGGCGCACGGCAGAATTCGCATTCGGCTCTTCTCCCAACACACAAAATGTTAGTTTTCGGCCGCATTTGACGAAAGCACCTCCTTCCGCAACAGCGAGTTCCTCGAGGACGGCGCGGAGTGCGCGCCCGACGTCCCAGCAGAACGATTGCCGAATTGGCGAGCGCGCCGTCGCGTGTGTGAGACGCACAGCTGCTCGTAGCACCTCCTGTCATTCGCTTGTCGCGTGCAACCTTCGACACTCGCGGAAGGCGTATCTCGTCCCTGGTGTCCAGGCGTATGCTCTGTGCGGGGTGTGGCAGTGTCGTGCTGGAGGGCGCCACTGGTAGCGATGTGAGCTTCCTCGCCTCGCTTCGCCTCACACCGGGTGTTTGCATAGTTGGCAGTGCATTCGCACCTTTCCTATCCCTGTCCCCGTACCGACTTGGCCCGACTTTGCTCGACTGCCGCTCGCTGCCGCTCGGGTCGTGGTCCATATGACGGCGCAAGCACGACAAACGTCTGCGGGACTAGACGACGCGACTAAGGAATAAATTTATGATTACAAATCAAATTTGGAACTGTACAGTGCAGCACAACAATAGGCGCTGACGCATTTCAGGGCAGATTCGTACTGTTTTATCGTTTTCAAAGACTTCCCGGCAAACTTCGTTAGCACATTCTCCCTCAAACTGAGTTAATTACCGCATTATCGTACCGTTGCATTACTTTAAAATGCTTAAGAAAGCATCTTTGTCATAACAGAAAGGTAGTATGAAACGACTGCTGGCAGGATGGCGGCTTAAAAAGGAAAAAATGCAGGGGAGCCAAAAGTACCATTTTTATTGGTTCATTTTTATTTTATTTTATTTTTTTTTGTTTTCGCACCATTACAGTAGTTTAAAATGCTTAAGGAAACGTCTTTGTCACAACAGAAGGGTAGTATCGAAAGAGGGCTGGCAGGAGTAGCGATATAAAAAGGAAGAAAAAAAGAAGGGGAGCCAACAGCACCCGGTGGTCCCAGGCGGTCACCCATCCAAGTACTAACCGGGCCCGATGTGGCTTAACTTCGGTGATCGGACGAGAACCGGTGTATTTAACATGGTATGGCCGTTGGCGTACATATACTGTAGGCGCACGGCAGAATTCGCATTCGGCTCTTCTCCCAACACAAAAAATGTTAGTTTTCGGCCGCATTTGACGAAAGCACCTCCTTCCGCAACAGCGAGTTCCTCGAGGACGGCGCGGAGTGCGCGCCCGACGTCCCAGCAGAACGATTGCCGAATTGGCGAGCGCGCCGTCGCGTGTGTGAGACGCACAGCTGCTCGTAGCACCTCCTGTCATTCGCTTGTCGCGTGCAACCTTCGACACTCGCGGAAGGCGTATCTCGTCCCTGGTGTCCAGGCGTATGCTCTGTGCGGGGTGTGGCAGTGTCGTGCTGGAGGGCGCCACTGGTAGCGATGTGAGCTTCCTCGCCTCGCTTCGCCTCACACCGGGTGTTTGCATAGTTGGCAGTGCATTCGCACCTTTCCTATCCCTGTCCCCGTACCGACTTGGCCCGACTTTGCTCGACTGCCGCTCGCTGCCGCTCGGGTCGTGGTCCATATGACGGCGCAAGCACGACAAACGTCTGCGGGACTAGACGACGCGACTAAGGAATAAATTTATGATTACAAATCAAATTTGGAACTGTACAGTGCAGCACAACAATAGGCGCTGACGCATTTCAGGGCAGATTCGTACTGTTTTATCGTTTTCAAAGACTTCCCGGCAAACTTCGTTAGCACATTCTCCCTCAAACTGAGTTAATTACCGCATTATCGTACCGTTGCATTACTTTAAAATGCTTAAGAAAGCATCTTTGTCATAACAGAAAGGTAGTATGAAACGACTGCTGGCAGGATGGCGGCTTAAAAAGGAAAAAATGCAGGGGAGCCAAAAGTACCATTTTTATTGGTTCATTTTTATTTTATTTTATTTTTTTTTGTTTTCGCACCATTACAGTAGTTTAAAATGCTTAAGGAAACGTCTTTGTCACAACAGAAGGGTAGTATCGAAAGAGGGCTGGCAGGAGTAGCGATATAAAAAGGAAGAAAAAAAGAAGGGGAGCCAACAGCACCCGGTGGTCCCAGGCGGTCACCCATCCAAGTACTAACCGGGCCCGATGTGGCTTAACTTCGGTGATCGGACGAGAACCGGTGTATTTAACATGGTATGGCCGTTGGCGTACATATACTGTAGGCGCACGGCAGAATTCGCATTCGGCTCTTCTCCCAACACACAAAATGTTAGTTTTCGGCCGCATTTGACGAAAGCACCTCCTTCCGCAACAGCGAGTTCCTCGAGGACGGCGCGGAGTGCGCGCCCGACGTCCCAGCAGAACGATTGCCGAATTGGCGAGCGCGCCGTCGCGTGTGTGAGACGCACAGCTGCTCGTAGCACCTCCTGTCATTCGCTTGTCGCGTGCAACCTTCGACACTCGCGGAAGGCGTATCTCGTCCCTGGTGTCCAGGCGTATGCTCTGTGCGGGGTGTGGCAGTGTCGTGCTGGAGGGCGCCACTGGTAGCGATGTGAGCTTCCTCGCCTCGCTTCGCCTCACACCGGGTGTTTGCATAGTTGGCAGTGCATTCGCACCTTTCCTATCCCTGTCCCCGTACCGACTTGGCCCGACTTTGCTCGACTGCCGCTCGCTGCCGCTCGGGTCGTGGTCCATATGACGGCGCAAGCACGACAAACGTCTGCGGGACTAGACGACGCGACTAAGGAATAAATTTATGATTACAAATCAAATTTGGAACTGTACAGTGCAGCACAACAATAGGCGCTGACGCATTTCAGGGCAGATTCGTACTGTTTTATCGTTTTCAAAGACTTCCCGGCAAACTTCGTTAGCACATTCTCCCTCAAACTGAGTTAATTACCGCATTATCGTACCGTTGCATTACTTTAAAATGCTTAAGAAAGCATCTTTGTCATAACAGAAAGGTAGTATGAAACGACTGCTGGCAGGATGGCGGCTTAAAAAGGAAAAAATGCAGGGGAGCCAAAAGTACCATTTTTATTGGTTCATTTTTATTTTATTTTATTTTTTTTTGTTTTCGCACCATTACAGTAGTTTAAAATGCTTAAGGAAACGTCTTTGTCACAACAGAAGGGTAGTATCGAAAGAGGGCTGGCAGGAGTAGCGATATAAAAAGGAAGAAAAAAAGAAGGGGAGCCAACAGCACCCGGTGGTCCCAGGCGGTCACCCATCCAAGTACTAACCGGGCCCGATGTGGCTTAACTTCGGTGATCGGACGAGAACCGGTGTATTTAACATGGTATGGCCGTTGGCGTACATATACTGTAGGCGCACGGCAGAATTCGCATTCGGCTCTTCTCCCAACACAAAAAATGTTAGTTTTCGGCCGCATTTGACGAAAGCACCTCCTTCCGCAACAGCGAGTTCCTCGAGGACGGCGCGGAGTGCGCGCCCGACGTCCCAGCAGAACGATTGCCGAATTGGCGAGCGCGCCGTCGCGTGTGTGAGACGCACAGCTGCTCGTAGCACCTCCTGTCATTCGCTTGTCGCGTGCAACCTTCGACACTCGCGGAAGGCGTATCTCGTCCCTGGTGTCCAGGCGTATGCTCTGTGCGGGGTGTGGCAGTGTCGTGCTGGAGGGCGCCACTGGTAGCGATGTGAGCTTCCTCGCCTCGCTTCGCCTCACACCGGGTGTTTGCATAGTTGGCAGTGCATTCGCACCTTTCCTATCCCTGTCCCCGTACCGACTTGGCCCGACTTTGCTCGACTGCCGCTCGCTGCCGCTCGGGTCGTGGTCCATATGACGGCGCAAGCACGACAAACGTCTGCGGGACTAGACGACGCGACTAAGGAATAAATTTATGATTACAAATCAAATTTGGAACTGTACAGTGCAGCACAACAATAGGCGCTGACGCATTTCAGGGCAGATTCGTACTGTTTTATCGTTTTCAAAGACTTCCCGGCAAACTTCGTTAGCACATTCTCCCTCAAACTGAGTTAATTACCGCATTATCGTACCGTTGCATTACTTTAAAATGCTTAAGAAAGCATCTTTGTCATAACAGAAAGGTAGTATGAAACGACTGCTGGCAGGATGGCGGCTTAAAAAGGAAAAAATGCAGGGGAGCCAAAAGTACCATTTTTATTGGTTCATTTTTATTTTATTTTATTTTTTTTTGTTTTCGCACCATTACAGTAGTTTAAAATGCTTAAGGAAACGTCTTTGTCACAACAGAAGGGTAGTATCGAAAGAGGGCTGGCAGGAGTAGCGATATAAAAAGGAAGAAAAAAAGAAGGGGAGCCAACAGCACCCGGTGGTCCCAGGCGGTCACCCATCCAAGTACTAACCGGGCCCGATGTGGCTTAACTTCGGTGATCGGACGAGAACCGGTGTATTTAACATGGTATGGCCGTTGGCGTACATATACTGTAGGCGCACGGCAGAATTCGCATTCGGCTCTTCTCCCAACACACAAAATGTTAGTTTTCGGCCGCATTTGACGAAAGCACCTCCTTCCGCAACAGCGAGTTCCTCGAGGACGGCGCGGAGTGCGCGCCCGACGTCCCAGCAGAACGATTGCCGAATTGGCGAGCGCGCCGTCGCGTGTGTGAGACGCACAGCTGCTCGTAGCACCTCCTGTCATTCGCTTGTCGCGTGCAACCTTCGACACTCGCGGAAGGCGTATCTCGTCCCTGGTGTCCAGGCGTATGCTCTGTGCGGGGTGTGGCAGTGTCGTGCTGGAGGGCGCCACTGGTAGCGATGTGAGCTTCCTCGCCTCGCTTCGCCTCACACCGGGTGTTTGCATAGTTGGCAGTGCATTCGCACCTTTCCTATCCCTGTCCCCGTACCGACTTGGCCCGACTTTGCTCGACTGCCGCTCGGGTCGTGGTCCATATGACGGCGCAAGCACGACAAACGTCTGCGGGACTAGACGACGCGACTAAGGAATAAATTTATGATTACAAATCAAATTTGGAACTGTACAGTGCAGCACAACAATAGGCGCTGACGCATTTCAGGGCAGATTCGTACTGTTTTATCGTTTTCAAAGACTTCCCGGCAAACTTCGTTAGCACATTCTCCCTCAAACTGAGTTAATTACCGCATTATCGTACCGTTGCATTACTTTAAAATGCTTAAGAAAGCATCTTTGTCATAACAGAAAGGTAGTATGAAACGACTGCTGGCAGGATGGCGGCTTAAAAAGGAAAAAATGCAGGGGAGCCAAAAGTACCATTTTTATTGGTTCATTTTTATTTTATTTTATTTTTTTTTGTTTTCGCACCATTACAGTAGTTTAAAATGCTTAAGGAAACGTCTTTGTCACAACAGAAGGGTAGTATCGAAAGAGGGCTGGCAGGAGTAGCGATATAAAAAGGAAGAAAAAAAGAAGGGGAGCCAACAGCACCCGGTGGTCCCAGGCGGTCACCCATCCAAGTACTAACCGGGCCCGATGTGGCTTAACTTCGGTGATCGGACGAGAACCGGTGTATTTAACATGGTATGGCCGTTGGCGTACATATACTGTAGGCGCACGGCAGAATTCGCATTCGGCTCTTCTCCCAACACACAAAATGTTAGTTTTCGGCCGCATTTGACGAAAGCACCTCCTTCCGCAACAGCGAGTTCCTCGAGGACGGCGCGGAGTGCGCGCCCGACGTCCCAGCAGAACGATTGCCGAATTGGCGAGCGCGCCGTCGCGTGTGTGAGACGCACAGCTGCTCGTAGCACCTCCTGTCATTCGCTTGTCGCGTGCAACCTTCGACACTCGCGGAAGGCGTATCTCGTCCCTGGTGTCCAGGCGTATGCTCTGTGCGGGGTGTGGCAGTGTCGTGCTGGAGGGCGCCACTGGTAGCGATGTGAGCTTCCTCGCCTCGCTTCGCCTCACACCGGGTGTTTGCATAGTTGGCAGTGCATTCGCACCTTTCCTATCCCTGTCCCCGTACCGACTTGGCCCGACTTTGCTCGACTGCCGCTCGGGTCGTGGTCCATATGACGGCGCAAGCACGACAAACGTCTGCGGGACTAGACGACGCGACTAAGGAATAAATTTATGATTACAAATCAAATTTGGAACTGTACAGTGCAGCACAACAATAGGCGCTGACGCATTTCAGGGCAGATTCGTACTGTTTTATCGTTTTCAAAGACTTCCCGGCAAACTTCGTTAGCACATTCTCCCTCAAACTGAGTTAATTACCGCATTATCGTACCGTTGCATTACTTTAAAATGCTTAAGAAAGCATCTTTGTCATAACAGAAAGGTAGTATGAAACGACTGCTGGCAGGATGGCGGCTTAAAAAGGAAAAAATGCAGGGGAGCCAAAAGTACCATTTTTATTGGTTCATTTTTATTTTATTTTATTTTTTTTTGTTTTCGCACCATTACAGTAGTTTAAAATGCTTAAGGAAACGTCTTTGTCACAACAGAAGGGTAGTATCGAAAGAGGGCTGGCAGGAGTAGCGATATAAAAAGGAAGAAAAAAAGAAGGGGAGCCAACAGCACCCGGTGGTCCCAGGCGGTCACCCATCCAAGTACTAACCGGGCCCGATGTGGCTTAACTTCGGTGATCGGACGAGAACCGGTGTATTTAACATGGTATGGCCGTTGGCGTACATATACTGTAGGCGCACGGCACAATTCGCATTCGGCTCTTCTCTCAACACACAAAATGTTAGTTTTCGGCCGCATTTGACGAAAGCACCTCCTTCCGCAACAGCGAGTTCCTCGAGGACGGCGCGGAGTGCGCGCCCGACGTCCCAGCAGAACGATTGCCGAATTGGCGAGCGCGCCGTCGCGTGTGTGAGACGCACAGCTGCTCGTAGCACCTCCTGTCATTCGCTTGTCGCGTGCAACCTTCGACACTCGCGGAAGGCGTATCTCGTCCCTGGTGTCCAGGCGTATGCTCTGTGCGGGGTGTGGCAGTGTCGTGCTGGAGGGCGCCACTGGTAGCGATGTGAGCTTCCTCGCCTCGCTTCGCCTCACACCGGGTGTTTGCATAGTTGGCAGTGCATTCGCACCTTTCCTATCCCTGTCCCCGTACCGACTTGGCCCGACTTTGCTCGACTGCCGCTCGCTGCCGCTCGGGTCGTGGTCCATATGACGGCGCAAGCACGACAAACGTCTGCGGGACTAGACGACGCGACTAAGGAATAAATTTATGATTACAAATCAAATTTGGAACTGTACAGTGCAGCACAACAATAGGCGCTGACGCATTTCAGGGCAGATTCGTACTGTTTTATCGTTTTCAAAGACTTCCCGGCAAACTTCGTTAGCACATTCTCCCTCAAACTGAGTTAATTACCGCATTATCGTACCGTTGCATTACTTTAAAATGCTTAAGAAAGCATCTTTGTCATAACAGAAAGGTAGTATGAAACGACTGCTGGCAGGATGGCGGCTTAAAAAGGAAAAAATGCAGGGGAGCCAAAAGTACCATTTTTATTGGTTCATTTTTATTTTATTTTATTTTTTTTTGTTTTCGCACCATTACAGTAGTTTAAAATGCTTAAGGAAACGTCTTTGTCACAACAGAAGGGTAGTATCGAAAGAGGGCTGGCAGGAGTAGCGATATAAAAAGGAAGAAAAAAAGAAGGGGAGCCAACAGCACCCGGTGGTCCCAGGCGGTCACCCATCCAAGTACTAACCGGGCCCGATGTGGCTTAACTTCGGTGATCGGACGAGAACCGGTGTATTTAACATGGTATGGCCGTTGGCGTACATATACTGTAGGCGCACGGCAGAATTCGCATTCGGCTCTTCTCCCAACACACAAAATGTTAGTTTTCGGCCGCATTTGACGAAAGCACCTCCTTCCGCAACAGCGAGTTCCTCGAGGACGGCGCGGAGTGCGCGCCCGACGTCCCAGCAGAACGATTGCCGAATTGGCGAGCGCGCCGTCGCGTGTGTGAGACGCACAGCTGCTCGTAGCACCTCCTGTCATTCGCTTGTCGCGTGCAACCTTCGACACTCGCGGAAGGCGTATCTCGTCCCTGGTGTCCAGGCGTATGCTCTGTGCGGGGTGTGGCAGTGTCGTGCTGGAGGGCGCCACTGGTAGCGATGTGAGCTTCCTCGCCTCGCTTCGCCTCACACCGGGTGTTTGCATAGTTGGCAGTGCATTCGCACCTTTCCTATCCCTGTCCCCGTACCGACTTGGCCCGACTTTGCTCGACTGCCGCTCGCTGCCGCTCGGGTCGTGGTCCATATGACGGCGCAAGCACGACAAACGTCTGCGGGACTAGACGACGCGACTAAGGAATAAATTTATGATTACAAATCAAATTTGGAACTGTACAGTGCAGCACAACAATAGGCGCTGACGCATTTCAGGGCAGATTCGTACTGTTTTATCGTTTTCAAAGACTTCCCGGCAAACTTCGTTAGCACATTCTCCCTCAAACTGAGTTAATTACCGCATTATCGTACCGTTGCATTACTTTAAAATGCTTAAGAAAGCATCTTTGTCATAACAGAAAGGTAGTATGAAACGACTGCTGGCAGGATGGCGGCTTAAAAAGGAAAAAATGCAGGGGAGCCAAAAGTACCATTTTTATTGGTTCATTTTTATTTTATTTTATTTTTTTTTGTTTTCGCACCATTACAGTAGTTTAAAATGCTTAAGGAAACGTCTTTGTCACAACAGAAGGGTAGTATCGAAAGAGGGCTGGCAGGAGTAGCGATATAAAAAGGAAGAAAAAAAGAAGGGGAGCCAACAGCACCCGGTGGTCCCAGGCGGTCACCCATCCAAGTACTAACCGGGCCCGATGTGGCTTAACTTCGGTGATCGGACGAGAACCGGTGTATTTAACATGGTATGGCCGTTGGCGTACATATACTGTAGGCGCACGGCAGAATTCGCATTCGGCTCTTCTCCCAACACACAAAATGTTAGTTTTCGGCCGCATTTGACGAAAGCACCTCCTTCCGCAACAGCGAGTTCCTCGAGGACGGCGCGGAGTGCGCGCCCGACGTCCCAGCAGAACGATTGCCGAATTGGCGAGCGCGCCGTCGCGTGTGTGAGACGCACAGCTGCTCGTAGCACCTCCTGTCATTCGCTTGTCGCGTGCAACCTTCGACACTCGCGGAAGGCGTATCTCGTCCCTGGTGTCCAGGCGTATGCTCTGTGCGGGGTGTGGCAGTGTCGTGCTGGAGGGCGCCACTGGTAGCGATGTGAGCTTCCTCGCCTCGCTTCGCCTCACACCGGGTGTTTGCATAGTTGGCAGTGCATTCGCACCTTTCCTATCCCTGTCCCCGTACCGACTTGGCCCGACTTTGCTCGACTGCCGCTCGCTGCCGCTCGGGTCGTGGTCCATATGACGGCGCAAGCACGACAAACGTCTGCGGGACTAGACGACGCGACTAAGGAATAAATTTATGATTACAAATCAAATTTGGAACTGTACAGTGCAGCACAACAATAGGCGCTGACGCATTTCAGGGCAGATTCGTACTGTTTTATCGTTTTCAAAGACTTCCCGGCAAACTTCGTTAGCACATTCTCCCTCAAACTGAGTTAATTACCGCATTATCGTACCGTTGCATTACTTTAAAATGCTTAAGAAAGCATCTTTGTCATAACAGAAAGGTAGTATGAAACGACTGCTGGCAGGATGGCGGCTTAAAAAGGAAAAAATGCAGGGGAGCCAAAAGTACCATTTTTATTGGTTCATTTTTATTTTATTTTATTTTTTTTTGTTTTCGCACCATTACAGTAGTTTAAAATGCTTAAGGAAACGTCTTTGTCACAACAGAAGGGTAGTATCGAAAGAGGGCTGGCAGGAGTAGCGATATAAAAAGGAAGAAAAAAAGAAGGGGAGCCAACAGCACCCGGTGGTCCCAGGCGGTCACCCATCCAAGTACTAACCGGGCCCGATGTGGCTTAACTTCGGTGATCGGACGAGAACCGGTGTATTTAACATGGTATGGCCGTTGGCGTACATATACTGTAGGCGCACGGCAGAATTCGCATTCGGCTCTTCTCTCAACACACAAAATGTTAGTTTTCGGCCGCATTTGACGAAAGCACCTCCTTCCGCAACAGCGAGTTCCTCGAGGACGGCGCGGAGTGCGCGCCCGACGTCCCAGCAGAACGATTGCCGAATTGGCGAGCGCGCCGTCGCGTGTGTGAGACGCACAGCTGCTCGTAGCACCTCCTGTCATTCGCTTGTCGCGTGCAACCTTCGACACTCGCGGAAGGCGTATCTCGTCCCTGGTGTCCAGGCGTATGCTCTGTGCGGGGTGTGGCAGTGTCGTGCTGGAGGGCGCCACTGGTAGCGATGTGAGCTTCCTCGCCTCGCTTCGCCTCACACCGGGTGTTTGCATAGTTGGCAGTGCATTCGCACCTTTCCTATCCCTGTCCCCGTACCGACTTGGCCCGACTTTGCTCGACTGCCGCTCGCTGCCGCTCGGGTCGTGGTCCATATGACGGCGCAAGCACGACAAACGTCTGCGGGACTAGACGACGCGACTAAGGAATAAATTTATGATTACAAATCAAATTTGGAACTGTACAGTGCAGCACAACAATAGGCGCTGACGCATTTCAGGGCAGATTCGTACTGTTTTATCGTTTTCAAAGACTTCCCGGCAAACTTCGTTAGCACATTCTCCCTCAAACTGAGTTAATTACCGCATTATCGTACCGTTGCATTACTTTAAAATGCTTAAGAAAGCATCTTTGTCATAACAGAAAGGTAGTATGAAACGACTGCTGGCAGGATGGCGGCTTAAAAAGGAAAAAATGCAGGGGAGCCAAAAGTACCATTTTTATTGGTTCATTTTTATTTTATTTTATTTTTTTTTGTTTTCGCACCATTACAGTAGTTTAAAATGCTTAAGGAAACGTCTTTGTCACAACAGAAGGGTAGTATCGAAAGAGGGCTGGCAGGAGTAGCGATATAAAAAGGAAGAAAAAAAGAAGGGGAGCCAACAGCACCCGGTGGTCCCAGGCGGTCACCCATCCAAGTACTAACCGGGCCCGATGTGGCTTAACTTCGGTGATCGGACGAGAACCGGTGTATTTAACATGGTATGGCCGTTGGCGTACATATACTGTAGGCGCACGGCAGAATTCGCATTCGGCTCTTCTCCCAACACACAAAATGTTAGTTTTCGGCCGCATTTGACGAAAGCACCTCCTTCCGCAACAGCGAGTTCCTCGAGGACGGCGCGGAGTGCGCGCCCGACGTCCCAGCAGAACGATTGCCGAATTGGCGAGCGCGCCGTCGCGTGTGTGAGACGCACAGCTGCTCGTAGCACCTCCTGTCATTCGCTTGTCGCGTGCAACCTTCGACACTCGCGGAAGGCGTATCTCGTCCCTGGTGTCCAGGCGTATGCTCTGTGCGGGGTGTGGCAGTGTCGTGCTGGAGGGCGCCACTGGTAGCGATGTGAGCTTCCTCGCCTCGCTTCGCCTCACACCGGGTGTTTGCATAGTTGGCAGTGCATTCGCACCTTTCCTATCCCTGTCCCCGTACCGACTTGGCCCGACTTTGCTCGACTGCCGCTCGCTGCCGCTCGGGTCGTGGTCCATATGACGGCGCAAGCACGACAAACGTCTGCGGGACTAGACGACGCGACTAAGGAATAAATTTATGATTACAAATCAAATTTGGAACTGTACAGTGCAGCACAACAATAGGCGCTGACGCATTTCAGGGCAGATTCGTACTGTTTTATCGTTTTCAAAGACTTCCCGGCAAACTTCGTTAGCACATTCTCCCTCAAACTGAGTTAATTACCGCATTATCGTACCGTTGCATTACTTTAAAATGCTTAAGAAAGCATCTTTGTCATAACAGAAAGGTAGTATGAAACGACTGCTGGCAGGATGGCGGCTTAAAAAGGAAAAAATGCAGGGGAGCCAAAAGTACCATTTTTATTGGTTCATTTTTATTTTATTTTATTTTTTTTTGTTTTCGCACCATTACAGTAGTTTAAAATGCTTAAGGAAACGTCTTTGTCACAACAGAAGGGTAGTATCGAAAGAGGGCTGGCAGGAGTAGCGATATAAAAAGGAAGAAAAAAAGAAGGGGAGCCAACAGCACCCGGTGGTCCCAGGCGGTCACCCATCCAAGTACTAACCGGGCCCGATGTGGCTTAACTTCGGTGATCGGACGAGAACCGGTGTATTTAACATGGTATGGCCGTTGGCGTACATATACTGTAGGCGCACGGCAGAATTCGCATTCGGCTCTTCTCTCAACACACAAAATGTTAGTTTTCGGCCGCATTTGACGAAAGCACCTCCTTCCGCAACAGCGAGTTCCTCGAGGACGGCGCGGAGTGCGCGCCCGACGTCCCAGCAGAACGATTGCCGAATTGGCGAGCGCGCCGTCGCGTGTGTGAGACGCACAGCTGCTCGTAGCACCTCCTGTCATTCGCTTGTCGCGTGCAACCTTCGACACTCGCGGAAGGCGTATCTCGTCCCTGGTGTCCAGGCGTATGCTCTGTGCGGGGTGTGGCAGTGTCGTGCTGGAGGGCGCCACTGGTAGCGATGTGAGCTTCCTCGCCTCGCTTCGCCTCACACCGGGTGTTTGCATAGTTGGCAGTGCATTCGCACCTTTCCTATCCCTGTCCCCGTACCGACTTGGCCCGACTTTGCTCGACTGCCGCTCGCTGCCGCTCGGGTCGTGGTCCATATGACGGCGCAAGCACGACAAACGTCTGCGGGACTAGACGACGCGACTAAGGAATAAATTTATGATTACAAATCAAATTTGGAACTGTACAGTGCAGCACAACAATAGGCGCTGACGCATTTCAGGGCAGATTCGTACTGTTTTATCGTTTTCAAAGACTTCCCGGCAAACTTCGTTAGCACATTCTCCCTCAAACTGAGTTAATTACCGCATTATCGTACCGTTGCATTACTTTAAAATGCTTAAGAAAGCATCTTTGTCATAACAGAAAGGTAGTATGAAACGACTGCTGGCAGGATGGCGGCTTAAAAAGGAAAAAATGCAGGGGAGCCAAAAGTACCATTTTTATTGGTTCATTTTTATTTTATTTTATTTTTTTTTGTTTTCGCACCATTACAGTAGTTTAAAATGCTTAAGGAAACGTCTTTGTCACAACAGAAGGGTAGTATCGAAAGAGGGCTGGCAGGAGTAGCGATATAAAAAGGAAGAAAAAAAGAAGGGGAGCCAACAGCACCCGGTGGTCCCAGGCGGTCACCCATCCAAGTACTAACCGGGCCCGATGTTGCTTAACTTCGGTGATCGGACGAGAACCGGTGTATTTAACATGGTATGGCCGTTGGCGTACATATACTGTAGGCGCACGGCAGAATTCGCATTCGGCTCTTCTCCCAACACACAAAATGTTAGTTTTCGGCCGCATTTGACGAAAGCACCTCCTTCCGCAACAGCGAGTTCCTCGAGGACGGCGCGGAGTGCGCGCCCGACGTCCCAGCAGAACGATTGCCGAATTGGCGAGCGCGCCCAACATGGTATGGCCGTTGGCGTACATATACTGTAGGCGCACGGCAGAATTCGCATTCGGCTCTTCTCCCAACACACAAAATGTTAGTTTTCGGCCGCATTTGACGAAAGCACCTCCTTCCGCAACAGCGAGTTCCTCGAGGACGGCGCGGAGTGCGCGCCCGACGTCCCAGCAGAACGATTGCCGAATTGGCGAGCGCGCCGTCGCGTGTGTGAAACGCACAGCTGCTCGTAGCACCTCCTGTCATTCGCTTGTCGCGTGCAACCTTCGACACTCGCGGAAGGCGTATCTCGTCCCTGGTGTCCAGGCGTATGCTCTGTGCGGGGTGTGGCAGTGTCGTGCTGGAGGGCGCCACTGGTAGCGATGTGAGCTTCCTCGCCTCGCTTCGCCTCACACCGGGTGTTTGCATAGTTGGCAGTGCATTCGCACCTTTCCTATCCCTGTCCCCGTACCGACTTGGCCCGACTTTGCTCGACTGCCGCTCGGGTCGTGGTCCATATGACGGCGCAAGCACGACAAACGTCTGCGGGACTAGACGACGCGACTAAGGAATAAATTTATGATTACAAATCAAATTTGGAACTGTACAGTGCAGCACAACAATAGGCGCTGACGCATTTCAGGGCAGATTCGTACTGTTTTATCGTTTTCAAAGACTTCCCGGCAAACTTCGTTAGCACATTCTCCCTCAAACTGAGTTAATTACCGCATTATCGTACCGTTGCATTACTTTAAAATGCTTAAGAAAGCATCTTTGTCATAACAGAAAGGTAGTATGAAACGACTGCTGGCAGGATGGCGGCTTAAAAAGGAAAAAATGCAGGGGAGCCAAAAGTACCATTTTTATTGGTTCATTTTTATTTTATTTTATTTTTTTTTGTTTTCGCACCATTACAGTAGTTTAAAATGCTTAAGGAAACGTCTTTGTCACAACAGAAGGGTAGTATCGAAAGAGGGCTGGCAGGAGTAGCGATATAAAAAGGAAGAAAAAAAGAAGGGGAGCCAACAGCACCCGGTGGTCCCAGGCGGTCACCCATCCAAGTACTAACCGGGCCCGATGTGGCTTAACTTCGGTGATCGGACGAGAACCGGTGTATTTAACATGGTATGGCCGTTGGCGTACATATACTGTAGGCGCACGGCAGAATTCGCATTCGGCTCTTCTCCCAACACACAAAATGTTAGTTTTCGGCCGCATTTGACGAAAGCACCTCCTTCCGCAACAGCGAGTTCCTCGAGGACGGCGCGGAGTGCGCGCCCGACGTCCCAGCAGAACGATTGCCGAATTGGCGAGCGCGCCGTCGCGTGTGTGAGACGCACAGCTGCTCGTAGCACCTCCTGTCATTCGCTTGTCGCGTGCAACCTTCGACACTCGCGGAAGGCGTATCTCGTCCCTGGTGTCCAGGCGTATGCTCTGTGCGGGGTGTGGCAGTGTCGTGCTGGAGGGCGCCACTGGTAGCGATGTGAGCTTCCTCGCCTCGCTTCGCCTCACACCGGGTGTTTGCATAGTTGGCAGTGCATTCGCACCTTTCCTATCCCTGTCCCCGTACCGACTTGGCCCGACTTTGCTCGACTGCCGCTCGGGTCGTGGTCCATATGACGGCGCAAGCACGACAAACGTCTGCGGGACTAGACGACGCGACTAAGGAATAAATTTATGATTACAAATCAAATTTGGAACTGTACAGTGCAGCACAACAATAGGCGCTGACGCATTTCAGGGCAGATTCGTACTGTTTTATCGTTTTCAAAGACTTCCCGGCAAACTTCGTTAGCACATTCTCCCTCAAACTGAGTTAATTACCGCATTATCGTACCGTTGCATTACTTTAAAATGCTTAAGAAAGCATCTTTGTCATAACAGAAAGGTAGTATGAAACGACTGCTGGCAGGATGGCGGCTTAAAAAGGAAAAAATGCAGGGGAGCCAAAAGTACCATTTTTATTGGTTCATTTTTATTTTATTTTATTTTTTTTTGTTTTCGCACCATTACAGTAGTTTAAAATGCTTAAGGAAACGTCTTTGTCACAACAGAAGGGTAGTATCGAAAGAGGGCTGGCAGGAGTAGCGATATAAAAAGGAAGAAAAAAAGAAGGGGAGCCAACAGCACCCGGTGGTCCCAGGCGGTCACCCATCCAAGTACTAACCGGGCCCGATGTGGCTTAACTTCGGTGATCGGACGAGAACCGGTGTATTTAACATGGTATGGCCGTTGGCGTACATATACTGTAGGCGCACGGCAGAATTCGCATTCGGCTCTTCTCCCAACACACAAAATGTTAGTTTTCGGCCGCATTTGACGAAAGCACCTCCTTCCGCAACAGCGAGTTCCTCGAGGACGGCGCGGAGTGCGCGCCCGACGTCCCAGCAGAACGATTGCCGAATTGGCGAGCGCGCCGTCGCGTGTGTGAGACGCACAGCTGCTCGTAGCACCTCCTGTCATTCGCTTGTCGCGTGCAACCTTCGACACTCGCGGAAGGCGTATCTCGTCCCTGGTGTCCAGGCGTATGCTCTGTGCGGGGTGTGGCAGTGTCGTGCTGGAGGGCGCCACTGGTAGCGATGTGAGCTTCCTCGCCTCGCTTCGCCTCACACCGGGTGTTTGCATAGTTGGCAGTGCATTCGCACCTTTCCTATCCCTGTCCCCGTACCGACTTGGCCCGACTTTGCTCGACTGCCGCTCGGGTCGTGGTCCATATGACGGCGCAAGCACGACAAACGTCTGCGGGACTAGACGACGCGACTAAGGAATAAATTTATGATTACAAATCAAATTTGGAACTGTACAGTGCAGCACAACAATAGGCGCTGACGCATTTCAGGGCAGATTCGTACTGTTTTATCGTTTTCAAAGACTTCCCGGCAAACTTCGTTAGCACATTCTCCCTCAAACTGAGTTAATTACCGCATTATCGTACCGTTGCATTACTTTAAAATGCTTAAGAAAGCATCTTTGTCATAACAGAAAGGTAGTATGAAACGACTGCTGGCAGGATGGCGGCTTAAAAAGGAAAAAATGCAGGGGAGCCAAAAGTACCATTTTTATTGGTTCATTTTTATTTTATTTTATTTTTTTTTGTTTTCGCACCATTACAGTAGTTTAAAATGCTTAAGGAAACGTCTTTGTCACAACAGAAGGGTAGTATCGAAAGAGGGCTGGCAGGAGTAGCGATATAAAAAGGAAGAAAAAAAGAAGGGGAGCCAACAGCACCCGGTGGTCCCAGGCGGTCACCCATCCAAGTACTAACCGGGCCCGATGTGGCTTAACTTCGGTGATCGGACGAGAACCGGTGTATTTAACATGGTATGGCCGTTGGCGTACATATACTGTAGGCGCACGGCACAATTCGCATTCGGCTCTTCTCTCAACACACAAAATGTTAGTTTTCGGCCGCATTTGACGAAAGCACCTCCTTCCGCAACAGCGAGTTCCTCGAGGACGGCGCGGAGTGCGCGCCCGACGTCCCAGCAGAACGATTGCCGAATTGGCGAGCGCGCCGTCGCGTGTGTGAGACGCACAGCTGCTCGTAGCACCTCCTGTCATTCGCTTGTCGCGTGCAACCTTCGACACTCGCGGAAGGCGTATCTCGTCCCTGGTGTCCAGGCGTATGCTCTGTGCGGGGTGTGGCAGTGTCGTGCTGGAGGGCGCCACTGGTAGCGATGTGAGCTTCCTCGCCTCGCTTCGCCTCACACCGGGTGTTTGCATAGTTGGCAGTGCATTCGCACCTTTCCTATCCCTGTCCCCGTACCGACTTGGCCCGACTTTGCTCGACTGCCGCTCGCTGCCGCTCGGGTCGTGGTCCATATGACGGCGCAAGCACGACAAACGTCTGCGGGACTAGACGACGCGACTAAGGAATAAATTTATGATTACAAATCAAATTTGGAACTGTACAGTGCAGCACAACAATAGGCGCTGACGCATTTCAGGGCAGATTCGTACTGTTTTATCGTTTTCAAAGACTTCCCGGCAAACTTCGTTAGCACATTCTCCCTCAAACTGAGTTAATTACCGCATTATCGTACCGTTGCATTACTTTAAAATGCTTAAGAAAGCATCTTTGTCATAACAGAAAGGTAGTATGAAACGACTGCTGGCAGGATGGCGGCTTAAAAAGGAAAAAATGCAGGGGAGCCAAAAGTACCATTTTTATTGGTTCATTTTTATTTTATTTTATTTTTTTTTGTTTTCGCACCATTACAGTAGTTTAAAATGCTTAAGGAAACGTCTTTGTCACAACAGAAGGGTAGTATCGAAAGAGGGCTGGCAGGAGTAGCGATATAAAAAGGAAGAAAAAAAGAAGGGGAGCCAACAGCACCCGGTGGTCCCAGGCGGTCACCCATCCAAGTACTAACCGGGCCCGATGTGGCTTAACTTCGGTGATCGGACGAGAACCGGTGTATTTAACATGGTATGGCCGTTGGCGTACATATACTGTAGGCGCACGGCAGAATTCGCATTCGGCTCTTCTCCCAACACACAAAATGTTAGTTTTCGGCCGCATTTGACGAAAGCACCTCCTTCCGCAACAGCGAGTTCCTCGAGGACGGCGCGGAGTGCGCGCCCGACGTCCCAGCAGAACGATTGCCGAATTGGCGAGCGCGCCGTCGCGTGTGTGAGACGCACAGCTGCTCGTAGCACCTCCTGTCATTCGCTTGTCGCGTGCAACCTTCGACACTCGCGGAAGGCGTATCTCGTCCCTGGTGTCCAGGCGTATGCTCTGTGCGGGGTGTGGCAGTGTCGTGCTGGAGGGCGCCACTGGTAGCGATGTGAGCTTCCTCGCCTCGCTTCGCCTCACACCGGGTGTTTGCATAGTTGGCAGTGCATTCGCACCTTTCCTATCCCTGTCCCCGTACCGACTTGGCCCGACTTTGCTCGACTGCCGCTCGCTGCCGCTCGGGTCGTGGTCCATATGACGGCGCAAGCACGACAAACGTCTGCGGGACTAGACGACGCGACTAAGGAATAAATTTATGATTACAAATCAAATTTGGAACTGTACAGTGCAGCACAACAATAGGCGCTGACGCATTTCAGGGCAGATTCGTACTGTTTTATCGTTTTCAAAGACTTCCCGGCAAACTTCGTTAGCACATTCTCCCTCAAACTGAGTTAATTACCGCATTATCGTACCGTTGCATTACTTTAAAATGCTTAAGAAAGCATCTTTGTCATAACAGAAAGGTAGTATGAAACGACTGCTGGCAGGATGGCGGCTTAAAAAGGAAAAAATGCAGGGGAGCCAAAAGTACCATTTTTATTGGTTCATTTTTATTTTATTTTATTTTTTTTTGTTTTCGCACCATTACAGTAGTTTAAAATGCTTAAGGAAACGTCTTTGTCACAACAGAAGGGTAGTATCGAAAGAGGGCTGGCAGGAGTAGCGATATAAAAAGGAAGAAAAAAAGAAGGGGAGCCAACAGCACCCGGTGGTCCCAGGCGGTCACCCATCCAAGTACTAACCGGGCCCGATGTGGCTTAACTT
Source organism: Schistocerca nitens (assembly GCF_023898315.1). NCBI lineage: Eukaryota > Metazoa > Arthropoda > Insecta > Orthoptera > Acrididae > Schistocerca > Schistocerca nitens. Next base: position 51,143 of record NW_026045829.1, read on the forward strand.
CGGTGATCGGACGAGAACCGGTGTATTTAACATGGTATGGCCGTTGGCGTACATATACTGTAGGCGCACGGCAGAATTCGCATTCGGCTCTTCTCCCAACACACAAAATGTTAGTTTTCGGCCGCATTTGACGAAAGCACCTCCTTCCGCAACAGCGAGTTCCTCGAGGACGGCGCGGAGTGCGCGCCCGACGTCCCAGCAGAACGATTGCCGAATTGGCGAGCGCGCCGTCGCGTGTGTGAGACGCACAGCTGCTCGTAGCACCTCCTGTCATTCGCTTGTCGCGTGCAACCTTCGACACTCGCGGAAGGCGTATCTCGTCCCTGGTGTCCAGGCGTATGCTCTGTGCGGGGTGTGGCAGTGTCGTGCTGGAGGGCGCCACTGGTAGCGATGTGAGCTTCCTCGCCTCGCTTCGCCTCACACCGGGTGTTTGCATAGTTGGCAGTGCATTCGCACCTTTCCTATCCCTGTCCCCGTACCGACTTGGCCCGACTTTGCTCGACTGCCGCTCGCTGCCGCTCGGGTCGTGGTCCATATGACGGCGCAAGCACGACAAACGTCTGCGGGACTAGACGACGCGACTAAGGAATAAATTTATGATTACAAATCAAATTTGGAACTGTACAGTGCAGCACAACAATAGGCGCTGACGCATTTCAGGGCAGATTCGTACTGTTTTATCGTTTTCAAAGACTTCCCGGCAAACTTCGTTAGCACATTCTCCCTCAAACTGAGTTAATTACCGCATTATCGTACCGTTGCATTACTTTAAAATGCTTAAGAAAGCATCTTTGTCATAACAGAAAGGTAGTATGAAACGACTGCTGGCAGGATGGCGGCTTAAAAAGGAAAAAATGCAGGGGAGCCAAAAGTACCATTTTTATTGGTTCATTTTTATTTTATTTTATTTTTTTTTGTTTTCGCACCATTACAGTAGTTTAAAATGCTTAAGGAAACGTCTTTGTCACAACAGAAGGGTAGTATCGAAAGAGGGCTGGCAGGAGTAGCGATATAAAAAGGAAGAAAAAAAGAAGGGGAGCCAACAGCACCCGGTGGTCCCAGGCGGTCACCCATCCAAGTACTAACCGGGCCCGATGTGGCTTAACTTCGGTGATCGGACGAGAACCGGTGTATTTAACATGGTATGGCCGTTGGCGTACATATACTGTAGGCGCACGGCAGAATTCGCATTCGGCTCTTCTCTCAACACACAAAATGTTAGTTTTCGGCCGCATTTGACGAAAGCACCTCCTTCCGCAACAGCGAGTTCCTCGAGGACGGCGCGGAGTGCGCGCCCGACGTCCCAGCAGAACGATTGCCGAATTGGCGAGCGCGCCGTCGCGTGTGTGAGACGCACAGCTGCTCGTAGCACCTCCTGTCATTCGCTTGTCGCGTGCAACCTTCGACACTCGCGGAAGGCGTATCTCGTCCCTGGTGTCCAGGCGTATGCTCTGTGCGGGGTGTGGCAGTGTCGTGCTGGAGGGCGCCACTGGTAGCGATGTGAGCTTCCTCGCCTCGCTTCGCCTCACACCGGGTGTTTGCATAGTTGGCAGTGCATTCGCACCTTTCCTATCCCTGTCCCCGTACCGACTTGGCCCGACTTTGCTCGACTGCCGCTCGCTGCCGCTCGGGTCGTGGTCCATATGACGGCGCAAGCACGACAAACGTCTGCGGGACTAGACGACGCGACTAAGGAATAAATTTATGATTACAAATCAAATTTGGAACTGTACAGTGCAGCACAACAATAGGCGCTGACGCATTTCAGGGCAGATTCGTACTGTTTTATCGTTTTCAAAGACTTCCCGGCAAACTTCGTTAGCACATTCTCCCTCAAACTGAGTTAATTACCGCATTATCGTACCGTTGCATTACTTTAAAATGCTTAAGAAAGCATCTTTGTCATAACAGAAAGGTAGTATGAAACGACTGCTGGCAGGATGGCGGCTTAAAAAGGAAAAAATGCAGGGGAGCCAAAAGTACCATTTTTATTGGTTCATTTTTATTTTATTTTATTTTTTTTTGTTTTCGCACCATTACAGTAGTTTAAAATGCTTAAGGAAACGTCTTTGTCACAACAGAAGGGTAGTATCGAAAGAGGGCTGGCAGGAGTAGCGATATAAAAAGGAAGAAAAAAAGAAGGGGAGCCAACAGCACCCGGTGGTCCCAGGCGGTCACCCATCCAAGTACTAACCGGGCCCGATGTGGCTTAACTTCGGTGATCGGACGAGAACCGGTGTATTTAACATGGTATGGCCGTTGGCGTACATATACTGTAGGCGCACGGCAGAATTCGCATTCGGCTCTTCTCCCAACACACAAAATGTTAGTTTTCGGCCGCATTTGACGAAAGCACCTCCTTCCGCAACAGCGAGTTCCTCGAGGACGGCGCGGAGTGCGCGCCCGACGTCCCAGCAGAACGATTGCCGAATTGGCGAGCGCGCCGTCGCGTGTGTGAGACGCACAGCTGCTCGTAGCACCTCCTGTCATTCGCTTGTCGCGTGCAACCTTCGACACTCGCGGAAGGCGTATCTCGTCCCTGGTGTCCAGGCGTATGCTCTGTGCGGGGTGTGGCAGTGTCGTGCTGGAGGGCGCCACTGGTAGCGATGTGAGCTTCCTCGCCTCGCTTCGCCTCACACCGGGTGTTTGCATAGTTGGCAGTGCATTCGCACCTTTCCTATCCCTGTCCCCGTACCGACTTGGCCCGACTTTGCTCGACTGCCGCTCGCTGCCGCTCGGGTCGTGGTCCATATGACGGCGCAAGCACGACAAACGTCTGCGGGACTAGACGACGCGACTAAGGAATAAATTTATGATTACAAATCAAATTTGGAACTGTACAGTGCAGCACAACAATAGGCGCTGACGCATTTCAGGGCAGATTCGTACTGTTTTATCGTTTTCAAAGACTTCCCGGCAAACTTCGTTAGCACATTCTCCCTCAAACTGAGTTAATTACCGCATTATCGTACCGTTGCATTACTTTAAAATGCTTAAGAAAGCATCTTTGTCATAACAGAAAGGTAGTATGAAACGACTGCTGGCAGGATGGCGGCTTAAAAAGGAAAAAATGCAGGGGAGCCAAAAGTACCATTTTTATTGGTTCATTTTTATTTTATTTTATTTTTTTTTGTTTTCGCACCATTACAGTAGTTTAAAATGCTTAAGGAAACGTCTTTGTCACAACAGAAGGGTAGTATCGAAAGAGGGCTGGCAGGAGTAGCGATATAAAAAGGAAGAAAAAAAGAAGGGGAGCCAACAGCACCCGGTGGTCCCAGGCGGTCACCCATCCAAGTACTAACCGGGCCCGATGTGGCTTAACTTCGGTGATCGGACGAGAACCGGTGTATTTAACATGGTATGGCCGTTGGCGTACATATACTGTAGGCGCACGGCAGAATTCGCATTCGGCTCTTCTCCCAACACACAAAATGTTAGTTTTCGGCCGCATTTGACGAAAGCACCTCCTTCCGCAACAGCGAGTTCCTCGAGGACGGCGCGGAGTGCGCGCCCGACGTCCCAGCAGAACGATTGCCGAATTGGCGAGCGCGCCGTCGCGTGTGTGAGACGCACAGCTGCTCGTAGCACCTCCTGTCATTCGCTTGTCGCGTGCAACCTTCGACACTCGCGGAAGGCGTATCTCGTCCCTGGTGTCCAGGCGTATGCTCTGTGCGGGGTGTGGCAGTGTCGTGCTGGAGGGCGCCACTGGTAGCGATGTGAGCTTCCTCGCCTCGCTTCGCCTCACACCGGGTGTTTGCATAGTTGGCAGTGCATTCGCACCTTTCCTATCCCTGTCCCCGTACCGACTTGGCCCGACTTTGCTCGACTGCCGCTCGCTGCCGCTCGGGTCGTGGTCCATATGACGGCGCAAGCACGACAAACGTCTGCGGGACTAGACGACGCGACTAAGGAATAAATTTATGATTACAAATCAAATTTGGAACTGTACAGTGCAGCACAACAATAGGCGCTGACGCATTTCAGGGCAGATTCGTACTGTTTTATCGTTTTCAAAGACTTCCCGGCAAACTTCGTTAGCACATTCTCCCTCAAACTGAGTTAATTACCGCATTATCGTACCGTTGCATTACTTTAAAATGCTTAAGAAAGCATCTTTGTCATAACAGAAAGGTAGTATGAAACGACTGCTGGCAGGATGGCGGCTTAAAAAGGAAAAAATGCAGGGGAGCCAAAAGTACCATTTTTATTGGTTCATTTTTATTTTATTTTATTTTTTTTTGTTTTCGCACCATTACAGTAGTTTAAAATGCTTAAGGAAACGTCTTTGTCACAACAGAAGGGTAGTATCGAAAGAGGGCTGGCAGGAGTAGCGATATAAAAAGGAAGAAAAAAAGAAGGGGAGCCAACAGCACCCGGTGGTCCCAGGCGGTCACCCATCCAAGTACTAACCGGGCCCGATGTGGCTTAACTTCGGTGATCGGACGAGAACCGGTGTATTTAACATGGTATGGCCGTTGGCGTACATATACTGTAGGCGCACGGCAGAATTCGCATTCGGCTCTTCTCCCAACACACAAAATGTTAGTTTTCGGCCGCATTTGACGAAAGCACCTCCTTCCGCAACAGCGAGTTCCTCGAGGACGGCGCGGAGTGCGCGCCCGACGTCCCAGCAGAACGATTGCCGAATTGGCGAGCGCGCCGTCGCGTGTGTGAGACGCACAGCTGCTCGTAGCACCTCCTGTCATTCGCTTGTCGCGTGCAACCTTCGACACTCGCGGAAGGCGTATCTCGTCCCTGGTGTCCAGGCGTATGCTCTGTGCGGGGTGTGGCAGTGTCGTGCTGGAGGGCGCCACTGGTAGCGATGTGAGCTTCCTCGCCTCGCTTCGCCTCACACCGGGTGTTTGCATAGTTGGCAGTGCATTCGCACCTTTCCTATCCCTGTCCCCGTACCGACTTGGCCCGACTTTGCTCGACTGCCGCTCGCTGCCGCTCGGGTCGTGGTCCATATGACGGCGCAAGCACGACAAACGTCTGCGGGACTAGACGACGCGACTAAGGAATAAATTTATGATTACAAATCAAATTTGGAACTGTACAGTGCAGCACAACAATAGGCGCTGACGCATTTCAGGGCAGATTCGTACTGTTTTATCGTTTTCAAAGACTTCCCGGCAAACTTCGTTAGCACATTCTCCCTCAAACTGAGTTAATTACCGCATTATCGTACCGTTGCATTACTTTAAAATGCTTAAGAAAGCATCTTTGTCATAACAGAAAGGTAGTATGAAACGACTGCTGGCAGGATGGCGGCTTAAAAAGGAAAAAATGCAGGGGAGCCAAAAGTACCATTTTTATTGGTTCATTTTTATTTTATTTTATTTTTTTTTGTTTTCGCACCATTACAGTAGTTTAAAATGCTTAAGGAAACGTCTTTGTCACAACAGAAGGGTAGTATCGAAAGAGGGCTGGCAGGAGTAGCGATATAAAAAGGAAGAAAAAAAGAAGGGGAGCCAACAGCACCCGGTGGTCCCAGGCGGTCACCCATCCAAGTACTAACCGGGCCCGATGTGGCTTAACTTCGGTGATCGGACGAGAACCGGTGTATTTAACATGGTATGGCCGTTGGCGTACATATACTGTAGGCGCACGGCAGAATTCGCATTCGGCTCTTCTCTCAACACACAAAATGTTAGTTTTCGGCCGCATTTGACGAAAGCACCTCCTTCCGCAACAGCGAGTTCCTCGAGGACGGCGCGGAGTGCGCGCCCGACGTCCCAGCAGAACGATTGCCGAATTGGCGAGCGCGCCGTCGCGTGTGTGAGACGCACAGCTGCTCGTAGCACCTCCTGTCATTCGCTTGTCGCGTGCAACCTTCGACACTCGCGGAAGGCGTATCTCGTCCCTGGTGTCCAGGCGTATGCTCTGTGCGGGGTGTGGCAGTGTCGTGCTGGAGGGCGCCACTGGTAGCGATGTGAGCTTCCTCGCCTCGCTTCGCCTCACACCGGGTGTTTGCATAGTTGGCAGTGCATTCGCACCTTTCCTATCCCTGTCCCCGTACCGACTTGGCCCGACTTTGCTCGACTGCCGCTCGCTGCCGCTCGGGTCGTGGTCCATATGACGGCGCAAGCACGACAAACGTCTGCGGGACTAGACGACGCGACTAAGGAATAAATTTATGATTACAAATCAAATTTGGAACTGTACAGTGCAGCACAACAATAGGCGCTGACGCATTTCAGGGCAGATTCGTACTGTTTTATCGTTTTCAAAGACTTCCCGGCAAACTTCGTTAGCACATTCTCCCTCAAACTGAGTTAATTACCGCATTATCGTACCGTTGCATTACTTTAAAATGCTTAAGAAAGCATCTTTGTCATAACAGAAAGGTAGTATGAAACGACTGCTGGCAGGATGGCGGCTTAAAAAGGAAAAAATGCAGGGGAGCCAAAAGTACCATTTTTATTGGTTCATTTTTATTTTATTTTATTTTTTTTTGTTTTCGCACCATTACAGTAGTTTAAAATGCTTAAGGAAACGTCTTTGTCACAACAGAAGGGTAGTATCGAAAGAGGGCTGGCAGGAGTAGCGATATAAAAAGGAAGAAAAAAAGAAGGGGAGCCAACAGCACCCGGTGGTCCCAGGCGGTCACCCATCCAAGTACTAACCGGGCCCGATGTTGCTTAACTTCGGTGATCGGACGAGAACCGGTGTATTTAACATGGTATGGCCGTTGGCGTACATATACTGTAGGCGCACGGCAGAATTCGCATTCGGCTCTTCTCCCAACACACAAAATGTTAGTTTTCGGCCGCATTTGACGAAAGCACCTCCTTCCGCAACAGCGAGTTCCTCGAGGACGGCGCGGAGTGCGCGCCCGACGTCCCAGCAGAACGATTGCCGAATTGGCGAGCGCGCCCAACATGGTATGGCCGTTGGCGTACATATACTGTAGGCGCACGGCAGAATTCGCATTCGGCTCTTCTCCCAACACACAAAATGTTAGTTTTCGGCCGCATTTGACGAAAGCACCTCCTTCCGCAACAGCGAGTTCCTCGAGGACGGCGCGGAGTGCGCGCCCGACGTCCCAGCAGAACGATTGCCGAATTGGCGAGCGCGCCGTCGCGTGTGTGAAACGCACAGCTGCTCGTAGCACCTCCTGTCATTCGCTTGTCGCGTGCAACCTTCGACACTCGCGGAAGGCGTATCTCGTCCCTGGTGTCCAGGCGTATGCTCTGTGCGGGGTGTGGCAGTGTCGTGCTGGAGGGCGCCACTGGTAGCGATGTGAGCTTCCTCGCCTCGCTTCGCCTCACACCGGGTGTTTGCATAGTTGGCAGTGCATTCGCACCTTTCCTATCCCTGTCCCCGTACCGACTTGGCCCGACTTTGCTCGACTGCCGCTCGCTGCCGCTCGGGTCGTGGTCCATATGACGGCGCAAGCACGACAAACGTCTGCGGGACTAGACGACGCGACTAAGGAATAAATTTATGATTACAAATCAAATTTGGAACTGTACAGTGCAGCACAACAATAGGCGCTGACGCATTTCAGGGCAGATTCGTACTGTTTTATCGTTTTCAAAGACTTCCCGGCAAACTTCGTTAGCACATTCTCCCTCAAACTGAGTTAATTACCGCATTATCGTACCGTTGCATTACTTTAAAATGCTTAAGAAAGCATCTTTGTCATAACAGAAAGGTAGTATGAAACGACTGCTGGCAGGATGGCGGCTTAAAAAGGAAAAAATGCAGGGGAGCCAAAAGTACCATTTTTATTGGTTCATTTTTATTTTATTTTATTTTTTTTTGTTTTCGCACCATTACAGTAGTTTAAAATGCTTAAGGAAACGTCTTTGTCACAACAGAAGGGTAGTATCGAAAGAGGGCTGGCAGGAGTAGCGATATAAAAAGGAAGAAAAAAAGAAGGGGAGCCAACAGCACCCGGTGGTCCCAGGCGGTCACCCATCCAAGTACTAACCGGGCCCGATGTGGCTTAACTTCGGTGATCGGACGAGAACCGGTGTATTTAACATGGTATGGCCGTTGGCGTACATATACTGTAGGCGCACGGCAGAATTCGCATTCGGCTCTTCTCTCAACACACAAAATGTTAGTTTTCGGCCGCATTTGACGAAAGCACCTCCTTCCGCAACAGCGAGTTCCTCGAGGACGGCGCGGAGTGCGCGCCCGACGTCCCAGCAGAACGATTGCCGAATTGGCGAGCGCGCCGTCGCGTGTGTGAGACGCACAGCTGCTCGTAGCACCTCCTGTCATTCGCTTGTCGCGTGCAACCTTCGACACTCGCGGAAGGCGTATCTCGTCCCTGGTGTCCAGGCGTATGCTCTGTGCGGGGTGTGGCAGTGTCGTGCTGGAGGGCGCCACTGGTAGCGATGTGAGCTTCCTCGCCTCGCTTCGCCTCACACCGGGTGTTTGCATAGTTGGCAGTGCATTCGCACCTTTCCTATCCCTGTCCCCGTACCGACTTGGCCCGACTTTGCTCGACTGCCGCTCGCTGCCGCTCGGGTCGTGGTCCATATGACGGCGCAAGCACGACAAACGTCTGCGGGACTAGACGACGCGACTAAGGAATAAATTTATGATTACAAATCAAATTTGGAACTGTACAGTGCAGCACAACAATAGGCGCTGACGCATTTCAGGGCAGATTCGTACTGTTTTATCGTTTTCAAAGACTTCCCGGCAAACTTCGTTAGCACATTCTCCCTCAAACTGAGTTAATTACCGCATTATCGTACCGTTGCATTACTTTAAAATGCTTAAGAAAGCATCTTTGTCATAACAGAAAGGTAGTATGAAACGACTGCTGGCAGGATGGCGGCTTAAAAAGGAAAAAATGCAGGGGAGCCAAAAGTACCATTTTTATTGGTTCATTTTTATTTTATTTTATTTTTTTTTGTTTTCGCACCATTACAGTAGTTTAAAATGCTTAAGGAAACGTCTTTGTCACAACAGAAGGGTAGTATCGAAAGAGGGCTGGCAGGAGTAGCGATATAAAAAGGAAGAAAAAAAGAAGGGGAGCCAACAGCACCCGGTGGTCCCAGGCGGTCACCCATCCAAGTACTAACCGGGCCCGATGTTGCTTAACTTCGGTGATCGGACGAGAACCGGTGTATTTAACATGGTATGGCCGTTGGCGTACATATACTGTAGGCGCACGGCAGAATTCGCATTCGGCTCTTCTCCCAACACACAAAATGTTAGTTTTCGGCCGCATTTGACGAAAGCACCTCCTTCCGCAACAGCGAGTTCCTCGAGGACGGCGCGGAGTGCGCGCCCGACGTCCCAGCAGAACGATTGCCGAATTGGCGAGCGCGCCGTCGCGTGTGTGAAACGCACAGCTGCTCGTAGCACCTCCTGTCATTCGCTTGTCGCGTGCAACCTTCGACACTCGCGGAAGGCGTATCTCGTCCCTGGTGTCCAGGCGTATGCTCTGTGCGGGGTGTGGCAGTGTCGTGCTGGAGGGCGCCACTGGTAGCGATGTGAGCTTCCTCGCCTCGCTTCGCCTCACACCGGGTGTTTGCATAGTTGGCAGTGCATTCGCACCTTTCCTATCCCTGTCCCCGTACCGACTTGGCCCGACTTTGCTCGACTGCCGCTCGCTGCCGCTCGGGTCGTGGTCCATATGACGGCGCAAGCACGACAAACGTCTGCGGGACTAGACGACGCGACTAAGGAATAAATTTATGATTACAAATCAAATTTGGAACTGTACAGTGCAGCACAACAATAGGCGCTGACGCATTTCAGGGCAGATTCGTACTGTTTTATCGTTTTCAAAGACTTCCCGGCAAACTTCGTTAGCACATTCTCCCTCAAACTGAGTTAATTACCGCATTATCGTACCGTTGCATTACTTTAAAATGCTTAAGAAAGCATCTTTGTCATAACAGAAAGGTAGTATGAAACGACTGCTGGCAGGATGGCGGCTTAAAAAGGAAAAAATGCAGGGGAGCCAAAAGTACCATTTTTATTGGTTCATTTTTATTTTATTTTATTTTTTTTTGTTTTCGCACCATTACAGTAGTTTAAAATGCTTAAGGAAACGTCTTTGTCACAACAGAAGGGTAGTATCGAAAGAGGGCTGGCAGGAGTAGCGATATAAAAAGGAACCACGGGCCGGCGGAGCGCAGAGCACCGAGGTGTTGCCAGGCGGGCAGCCAGCCAAGTACTAACCGGGCCCGATGTGGCTTAACTTCGGTGATCGGACGAGAACCGGTGTATTTAACATGGTATGGCCGTTGGCGTACATATACTGTAGGCGCACGGCAGAATTCGCATTCGGCTCTTCTCCCAACACACAAAATGTTAGTTTTCGGCCGCATTTGACGAAAGCACCTCCTTCCGCAACAGCGAGTTCCTCGAGGACGGCGCGGAGTGCGCGCCCGACGTCCCAGCAGAACGATTGCCGAATTGGCGAGCGCGCCGTCGCGTGTGTGAGACGCACAGCTGCTCGTAGCACCTCCTGTCATTCGCTTGTCGCGTGCAACCTTCGACACTCGCGGAAGGCGTATCTCGTCCCTGGTGTCCAGGCGTATGCTCTGTGCGGGGTGTGGCAGTGTCGTGCTGGAGGGCGCCACTGGTAGCGATGTGAGCTTCCTCGCCTCGCTTCGCCTCACACCGGGTGTTTGCATAGTTGGCAGTGCATTCGCACCTTTCCTATCCCTGTCCCCGTACCGACTTGGCCCGACTTTGCTCGACTGCCGCTCGCTGCCGCTCGGGTCGTGGTCCATATGACGGCGCAAGCACGACAAACGTCTGCGGGACTAGACGACGCGACTAAGGAATAAATTTATGATTACAAATCAAATTTGGAACTGTACAGTGCAGCACAACAATAGGCGCTGACGCATTTCAGGGCAGATTCGTACTGTTTTATCGTTTTCAAAGACTTCCCGGCAAACTTCGTTAGCACATTCTCCCTCAAACTGAGTTAATTACCGCATTATCGTACCGTTGCATTACTTTAAAATGCTTAAGAAAGCATCTTTGTCATAACAGAAAGGTAGTATGAAACGACTGCTGGCAGGATGGCGGCTTAAAAAGGAAAAAATGCAGGGGAGCCAAAAGTACCATTTTTATTGGTTCATTTTTATTTTATTTTATTTTTTTTTGTTTTCGCACCATTACAGTAGTTTAAAATGCTTAAGGAAACGTCTTTGTCACAACAGAAGGGTAGTATCGAAAGAGGGCTGGCAGGAGTAGCGATATAAAAAGGAAGAAAAAAAGAAGGGGAGCCAACAGCACCCGGTGGTCCCAGGCGGTCACCCATCCAAGTACTAACCGGGCCCGATGTTGCTTAACTTCGGTGATCGGACGAGAACCGGTGTATTTAACATGGTATGGCCGTTGGCGTACATATACTGTAGGCGCACGGCAGAATTCGCATTCGGCTCTTCTCCCAACACACAAAATGTTAGTTTTCGGCCGCATTTGACGAAAGCACCTCCTTCCGCAACAGCGAGTTCCTCGAGGACGGCGCGGAGTGCGCGCCCGACGTCCCAGCAGAACGATTGCCGAATTGGCGAGCGCGCCGTCGCGTGTGTGAAACGCACAGCTGCTCGTAGCACCTCCTGTCATTCGCTTGTCGCGTGCAACCTTCGACACTCGCGGAAGGCGTATCTCGTCCCTGGTGTCCAGGCGTATGCTCTGTGCGGGGTGTGGCAGTGTCGTGCTGGAGGGCGCCACTGGTAGCGATGTGAGCTTCCTCGCCTCGCTTCGCCTCACACCGGGTGTTTGCATAGTTGGCAGTGCATTCGCACCTTTCCTATCCCTGTCCCCGTACCGACTTGGCCCGACTTTGCTCGACTGCCGCTCGCTGCCGCTCGGGTCGTGGTCCATATGACGGCGCAAGCACGACAAACGTCTGCGGGACTAGACGACGCGACTAAGGAATAAATTTATGATTACAAATCAAATTTGGAACTGTACAGTGCAGCACAACAATAGGCGCTGACGCATTTCAGGGCAGATTCGTACTGTTTTATCGTTTTCAAAGACTTCCCGGCAAACTTCGTTAGCACATTCTCCCTCAAACTGAGTTAATTACCGCATTATCGTACCGTTGCATTACTTTAAAATGCTTAAGAAAGCATCTTTGTCATAACAGAAAGGTAGTATGAAACGACTGCTGGCAGGATGGCGGCTTAAAAAGGAAAAAATGCAGGGGAGCCAAAAGTACCATTTTTATTGGTTCATTTTTATTTTATTTTATTTTTTTTTGTTTTCGCACCATTACAGTAGTTTAAAATGCTTAAGGAAACGTCTTTGTCACAACAGAAGGGTAGTATCGAAAGAGGGCTGGCAGGAGTAGCGATATAAAAAGGAAGAAAAAAAGAAGGGGAGCCAACAGCACCCGGTGGTCCCAGGCGGTCACCCATCCAAGTACTAACCGGGCCCGATGTGGCTTAACTTCGGTGATCGGACGAGAACCGGTGTATTTAACATGGTATGGCCGTTGGCGTACATATACTGTAGGCGCACGGCAGAATTCGCATTCGGCTCTTCTCTCAACACACAAAATGTTAGTTTTCGGCCGCATTTGACGAAAGCACCTCCTTCCGCAACAGCGAGTTCCTCGAGGACGGCGCGGAGTGCGCGCCCGACGTCCCAGCAGAACGATTGCCGAATTGGCGAGCGCGCCGTCGCGTGTGTGAGACGCACAGCTGCTCGTAGCACCTCCTGTCATTCGCTTGTCGCGTGCAACCTTCGACACTCGCGGAAGGCGTATCTCGTCCCTGGTGTCCAGGCGTATGCTCTGTGCGGGGTGTGGCAGTGTCGTGCTGGAGGGCGCCACTGGTAGCGATGTGAGCTTCCTCGCCTCGCTTCGCCTCACACCGGGTGTTTGCATAGTTGGCAGTGCATTCGCACCTTTCCTATCCCTGTCCCCGTACCGACTTGGCCCGACTTTGCTCGACTGCCGCTCGCTGCCGCTCGGGTCGTGGTCCATATGACGGCGCAAGCACGACAAACGTCTGCGGGACTAGACGACGCGACTAAGGAATAAATTTATGATTACAAATCAAATTTGGAACTGTACAGTGCAGCACAACAATAGGCGCTGACGCATTTCAGGGCAGATTCGTACTGTTTTATCGTTTTCAAAGACTTCCCGGCAAACTTCGTTAGCACATTCTCCCTCAAACTGAGTTAATTACCGCATTATCGTACCGTTGCATTACTTTAAAATGCTTAAGAAAGCATCTTTGTCATAACAGAAAGGTAGTATGAAACGACTGCTGGCAGGATGGCGGCTTAAAAAGGAAAAAATGCAGGGGAGCCAAAAGTACCATTTTTATTGGTTCATTTTTATTTTATTTTATTTTTTTTTGTTTTCGCACCATTACAGTAGTTTAAAATGCTTAAGGAAACGTCTTTGTCACAACAGAAGGGTAGTATCGAAAGAGGGCTGGCAGGAGTAGCGATATAAAAAGGAAGAAAAAAAGAAGGGGAGCCAACAGCACCCGGTGGTCCCAGGCGGTCACCCATCCAAGTACTAACCGGGCCCGATGTGGCTTAACTTCGGTGATCGGACGAGAACCGGTGTATTTAACATGGTATGGCCGTTGGCGTACATATACTGTAGGCGCACGGCAGAATTCGCATTCGGCTCTTCTCTCAACACACAAAATGTTAGTTTTCGGCCGCATTTGACGAAAGCACCTCCTTCCGCAACAGCGAGTTCCTCGAGGACGGCGCGGAGTGCGCGCCCGACGTCCCAGCAGAACGATTGCCGAATTGGCGAGCGCGCCGTCGCGTGTGTGAGACGCACAGCTGCTCGTAGCACCTCCTGTCATTCGCTTGTCGCGTGCAACCTTCGACACTCGCGGAAGGCGTATCTCGTCCCTGGTGTCCAGGCGTATGCTCTGTGCGGGGTGTGGCAGTGTCGTGCTGGAGGGCGCCACTGGTAGCGATGTGAGCTTCCTCGCCTCGCTTCGCCTCACACCGGGTGTTTGCATAGTTGGCAGTGCATTCGCACCTTTCCTATCCCTGTCCCCGTACCGACTTGGCCCGACTTTGCTCGACTGCCGCTCGCTGCCGCTCGGGTCGTGGTCCATATGACGGCGCAAGCACGACAAACGTCTGCGGGACTAGACGACGCGACTAAGGAATAAATTTATGATTACAAATCAAATTTGGAACTGTACAGTGCAGCACAACAATAGGCGCTGACGCATTTCAGGGCAGATTCGTACTGTTTTATCGTTTTCAAAGACTTCCCGGCAAACTTCGTTAGCACATTCTCCCTCAAACTGAGTTAATTACCGCATTATCGTACCGTTGCATTACTTTAAAATGCTTAAGAAAGCATCTTTGTCATAACAGAAAGGTAGTATGAAACGACTGCTGGCAGGATGGCGGCTTAAAAAGGAAAAAATGCAGGGGAGCCAAAAGTACCATTTTTATTGGTTCATTTTTATTTTATTTTATTTTTTTTTGTTTTCGCACCATTACAGTAGTTTAAAATGCTTAAGGAAACGTCTTTGTCACAACAGAAGGGTAGTATCGAAAGAGGGCTGGCAGGAGTAGCGATATAAAAAGGAAGAAAAAAAGAAGGGGAGCCAACAGCACCCGGTGGTCCCAGGCGGTCACCCATCCAAGTACTAACCGGGCCCGATGTGGCTTAACTTCGGTGATCGGACGAGAACCGGTGTATTTAACATGGTATGGCCGTTGGCGTACATATACTGTAGGCGCACGGCAGAATTCGCATTCGGCTCTTCTCCCAACACACAAAATGTTAGTTTTCGGCCGCATTTGACGAAAGCACCTCCTTCCGCAACAGCGAGTTCCTCGAGGACGGCGCGGAGTGCGCGCCCGACGTCCCAGCAGAACGATTGCCGAATTGGCGAGCGCGCCGTCGCGTGTGTGAGACGCACAGCTGCTCGTAGCACCTCCTGTCATTCGCTTGTCGCGTGCAACCTTCGACACTCGCGGAAGGCGTATCTCGTCCCTGGTGTCCAGGCGTATGCTCTGTGCGGGGTGTGGCAGTGTCGTGCTGGAGGGCGCCACTGGTAGCGATGTGAGCTTCCTCGCCTCGCTTCGCCTCACACCGGGTGTTTGCATAGTTGGCAGTGCATTCGCACCTTTCCTATCCCTGTCCCCGTACCGACTTGGCCCGACTTTGCTCGACTGCCGCTCGCTGCCGCTCGGGTCGTGGTCCATATGACGGCGCAAGCACGACAAACGTCTGCGGGACTAGACGACGCGACTAAGGAATAAATTTATGATTACAAATCAAATTTGGAACTGTACAGTGCAGCACAACAATAGGCGCTGACGCATTTCAGGGCAGATTCGTACTGTTTTATCGTTTTCAAAGACTTCCCGGCAAACTTCGTTAGCACATTCTCCCTCAAACTGAGTTAATTACCGCATTATCGTACCGTTGCATTACTTTAAAATGCTTAAGAAAGCATCTTTGTCATAACAGAAAGGTAGTATGAAACGACTGCTGGCAGGATGGCGGCTTAAAAAGGAAAAAATGCAGGGGAGCCAAAAGTACCATTTTTATTGGTTCATTTTTATTTTATTTTATTTTTTTTTGTTTTCGCACCATTACAGTAGTTTAAAATGCTTAAGGAAACGTCTTTGTCACAACAGAAGGGTAGTATCGAAAGAGGGCTGGCAGGAGTAGCGATATAAAAAGGAAGAAAAAAAGAAGGGGAGCCAACAGCACCCGGTGGTCCCAGGCGGTCACCCATCCAAGTACTAACCGGGCCCGATGTGGCTTAACTTCGGTGATCGGACGAGAACCGGTGTATTTAACATGGTATGGCCGTTGGCGTACATATACTGTAGGCGCACGGCAGAATTCGCATTCGGCTCTTCTCCCAACACACAAAATGTTAGTTTTCGGCCGCATTTGACGAAAGCACCTCCTTCCGCAACAGCGAGTTCCTCGAGGACGGCGCGGAGTGCGCGCCCGACGTCCCAGCAGAACGATTGCCGAATTGGCGAGCGCGCCGTCGCGTGTGTGAGACGCACAGCTGCTCGTAGCACCTCCTGTCATTCGCTTGTCGCGTGCAACCTTCGACACTCGCGGAAGGCGTATCTCGTCCCTGGTGTCCAGGCGTATGCTCTGTGCGGGGTGTGGCAGTGTCGTGCTGGAGGGCGCCACTGGTAGCGATGTGAGCTTCCTCGCCTCGCTTCGCCTCACACCGGGTGTTTGCATAGTTGGCAGTGCATTCGCACCTTTCCTATCCCTGTCCCCGTACCGACTTGGCCCGACTTTGCTCGACTGCCGCTCGCTGCCGCTCGGGTCGTGGTCCATATGACGGCGCAAGCACGACAAACGTCTGCGGGACTAGACGACGCGACTAAGGAATAAATTTATGATTACAAATCAAATTTGGAACTGTACAGTGCAGCACAACAATAGGCGCTGACGCATTTCAGGGCAGATTCGTACTGTTTTATCGTTTTCAAAGACTTCCCGGCAAACTTCGTTAGCACATTCTCCCTCAAACTGAGTTAATTACCGCATTATCGTACCGTTGCATTACTTTAAAATGCTTAAGAAAGCATCTTTGTCATAACAGAAAGGTAGTATGAAACGACTGCTGGCAGGATGGCGGCTTAAAAAGGAAAAAATGCAGGGGAGCCAAAAGTACCATTTTTATTGGTTCATTTTTATTTTATTTTATTTTTTTTTGTTTTCGCACCATTACAGTAGTTTAAAATGCTTAAGGAAACGTCTTTGTCACAACAGAAGGGTAGTATCGAAAGAGGGCTGGCAGGAGTAGCGATATAAAAAGGAAGAAAAAAAGAAGGGGAGCCAACAGCACCCGGTGGTCCCAGGCGGTCACCCATCCAAGTACTAACCGGGCCCGATGTGGCTTAACTTCGGTGATCGGACGAGAACCGGTGTATTTAACATGGTATGGCCGTTGGCGTACATATACTGTAGGCGCACGGCAGAATTCGCATTCGGCTCTTCTCTCAACACACAAAATGTTAGTTTTCGGCCGCATTTGACGAAAGCACCTCCTTCCGCAACAGCGAGTTCCTCGAGGACGGCGCGGAGTGCGCGCCCGACGTCCCAGCAGAACGATTGCCGAATTGGCGAGCGCGCCGTCGCGTGTGTGAGACGCACAGCTGCTCGTAGCACCTCCTGTCATTCGCTTGTCGCGTGCAACCTTCGACACTCGCGGAAGGCGTATCTCGTCCCTGGTGTCCAGGCGTATGCTCTGTGCGGGGTGTGGCAGTGTCGTGCTGGAGGGCGCCACTGGTAGCGATGTGAGCTTCCTCGCCTCGCTTCGCCTCACACCGGGTGTTTGCATAGTTGGCAGTGCATTCGCACCTTTCCTATCCCTGTCCCCGTACCGACTTGGCCCGACTTTGCTCGACTGCCGCTCGCTGCCGCTCGGGTCGTGGTCCATATGACGGCGCAAGCACGACAAACGTCTGCGGGACTAGACGACGCGACTAAGGAATAAATTTATGATTACAAATCAAATTTGGAACTGTACAGTGCAGCACAACAATAGGCGCTGACGCATTTCAGGGCAGATTCGTACTGTTTTATCGTTTTCAAAGACTTCCCGGCAAACTTCGTTAGCACATTCTCCCTCAAACTGAGTTAATTACCGCATTATCGTACCGTTGCATTACTTTAAAATGCTTAAGAAAGCATCTTTGTCATAACAGAAAGGTAGTATGAAACGACTGCTGGCAGGATGGCGGCTTAAAAAGGAAAAAATGCAGGGGAGCCAAAAGTACCATTTTTATTGGTTCATTTTTATTTTATTTTATTTTTTTTTGTTTTCGCACCATTACAGTAGTTTAAAATGCTTAAGGAAACGTCTTTGTCACAACAGAAGGGTAGTATCGAAAGAGGGCTGGCAGGAGTAGCGATATAAAAAGGAAGAAAAAAAGAAGGGGAGCCAACAGCACCCGGTGGTCCCAGGCGGTCACCCATCCAAGTACTAACCGGGCCCGATGTGGCTTAACTTCGGTGATCGGACGAGAACCGGTGTATTTAACATGGTATGGCCGTTGGCGTACATATACTGTAGGCGCACGGCAGAATTCGCATTCGGCTCTTCTCCCAACACACAAAATGTTAGTTTTCGGCCGCATTTGACGAAAGCACCTCCTTCCGCAACAGCGAGTTCCTCGAGGACGGCGCGGAGTGCGCGCCCGACGTCCCAGCAGAACGATTGCCGAATTGGCGAGCGCGCCGTCGCGTGTGTGAAACGCACAGCTGCTCGTAGCACCTCCTGTCATTCGCTTGTCGCGTGCAACCTTCGACACTCGCGGAAGGCGTATCTCGTCCCTGGTGTCCAGGCGTATGCTCTGTGCGGGGTGTGGCAGTGTCGTGCTGGAGGGCGCCACTGGTAGCGATGTGAGCTTCCTCGCCTCGCTTCGCCTCACACCGGGTGTTTGCATAGTTGGCAGTGCATTCGCACCTTTCCTATCCCTGTCCCCGTACCGACTTGGCCCGACTTTGCTCGACTGCCGCTCGCTGCCGCTCGGGTCGTGGTCCATATGACGGCGCAAGCACGACAAACGTCTGCGGGACTAGACGACGCGACTAAGGAATAAATTTATGATTACAAATCAAATTTGGAACTGTACAGTGCAGCACAACAATAGGCGCTGACGCATTTCAGGGCAGATTCGTACTGTTTTATCGTTTTCAAAGACTTCCCGGCAAACTTCGTTAGCACATTCTCCCTCAAACTGAGTTAATTACCGCATTATCGTACCGTTGCATTACTTTAAAATGCTTAAGAAAGCATCTTTGTCATAACAGAAAGGTAGTATGAAACGACTGCTGGCAGGATGGCGGCTTAAAAAGGAAAAAATGCAGGGGAGCCAAAAGTACCATTTTTATTGGTTCATTTTTATTTTATTTTATTTTTTTTTGTTTTCGCACCATTACAGTAGTTTAAAATGCTTAAGGAAACGTCTTTGTCACAACAGAAGGGTAGTATCGAAAGAGGGCTGGCAGGAGTAGCGATATAAAAAGGAAGAAAAAAAGAAGGGGAGCCAACAGCACCCGGTGGTCCCAGGCGGTCACCCATCCAAGTACTAACCGGGCCCGATGTTGCTTAACTTCGGTGATCGGACGAGAACCGGTGTATTTAACATGGTATGGCCGTTGGCGTACATATACTGTAGGCGCACGGCAGAATTCGCATTCGGCTCTTCTCCCAACACACAAAATGTTAGTTTTCGGCCGCATTTGACGAAAGCACCTCCTTCCGCAACAGCGAGTTCCTCGAGGACGGCGCGGAGTGCGCGCCCGACGTCCCAGCAGAACGATTGCCGAATTGGCGAGCGCGCCGTCGCGTGTGTGAAACGCACAGCTGCTCGTAGCACCTCCTGTCATTCGCTTGTCGCGTGCAACCTTCGACACTCGCGGAAGGCGTATCTCGTCCCTGGTGTCCAGGCGTATGCTCTGTGCGGGGTGTGGCAGTGTCGTGCTGGAGGGCGCCACTGGTAGCGATGTGAGCTTCCTCGCCTCGCTTCGCCTCACACCGGGTGTTTGCATAGTTGGCAGTGCATTCGCACCTTTCCTATCCCTGTCCCCGTACCGACTTGGCCCGACTTTGCTCGACTGCCGCTCGCTGCCGCTCGGGTCGTGGTCCATATGACGGCGCAAGCACGACAAACGTCTGCGGGACTAGACGACGCGACTAAGGAATAAATTTATGATTACAAATCAAATTTGGAACTGTACAGTGCAGCACAACAATAGGCGCTGACGCATTTCAGGGCAGATTCGTACTGTTTTATCGTTTTCAAAGACTTCCCGGCAAACTTCGTTAGCACATTCTCCCTCAAACTGAGTTAATTACCGCATTATCGTACCGTTGCATTACTTTAAAATGCTTAAGAAAGCATCTTTGTCATAACAGAAAGGTAGTATGAAACGACTGCTGGCAGGATGGCGGCTTAAAAAGGAAAAAATGCAGGGGAGCCAAAAGTACCATTTTTATTGGTTCATTTTTATTTTATTTTATTTTTTTTTGTTTTCGCACCATTACAGTAGTTTAAAATGCTTAAGGAAACGTCTTTGTCACAACAGAAGGGTAGTATCGAAAGAGGGCTGGCAGGAGTAGCGATATAAAAAGGAAGAAAAAAAGAAGGGGAGCCAACAGCACCCGGTGGTCCCAGGCGGTCACCCATCCAAGTACTAACCGGGCCCGATGTGGCTTAACTTCGGTGATCGGACGAGAACCGGTGTATTTAACATGGTATGGCCGTTGGCGTACATATACTGTAGGCGCACGGCAGAATTCGCATTCGGCTCTTCTCTCAACACACAAAATGTTAGTTTTCGGCCGCATTTGACGAAAGCACCTCCTTCCGCAACAGCGAGTTCCTCGAGGACGGCGCGGAGTGCGCGCCCGACGTCCCAGCAGAACGATTGCCGAATTGGCGAGCGCGCCGTCGCGTGTGTGAGACGCACAGCTGCTCGTAGCACCTCCTGTCATTCGCTTGTCGCGTGCAACCTTCGACACTCGCGGAAGGCGTATCTCGTCCCTGGTGTCCAGGCGTATGCTCTGTGCGGGGTGTGGCAGTGTCGTGCTGGAGGGCGCCACTGGTAGCGATGTGAGCTTCCTCGCCTCGCTTCGCCTCACACCGGGTGTTTGCATAGTTGGCAGTGCATTCGCACCTTTCCTATCCCTGTCCCCGTACCGACTTGGCCCGACTTTGCTCGACTGCCGCTCGCTGCCGCTCGGGTCGTGGTCCATATGACGGCGCAAGCACGACAAACGTCTGCGGGACTAGACGACGCGACTAAGGAATAAATTTATGATTACAAATCAAATTTGGAACTGTACAGTGCAGCACAACAATAGGCGCTGACGCATTTCAGGGCAGATTCGTACTGTTTTATCGTTTTCAAAGACTTCCCGGCAAACTTCGTTAGCACATTCTCCCTCAAACTGAGTTAATTACCGCATTATCGTACCGTTGCATTACTTTAAAATGCTTAAGAAAGCATCTTTGTCATAACAGAAAGGTAGTATGAAACGACTGCTGGCAGGATGGCGGCTTAAAAAGGAAAAAATGCAGGGGAGCCAAAAGTACCATTTTTATTGGTTCATTTTTATTTTATTTTATTTTTTTTTGTTTTCGCACCATTACAGTAGTTTAAAATGCTTAAGGAAACGTCTTTGTCACAACAGAAGGGTAGTATCGAAAGAGGGCTGGCAGGAGTAGCGATATAAAAAGGAAGAAAAAAAGAAGGGGAGCCAACAGCACCCGGTGGTCCCAGGCGGTCACCCATCCAAGTACTAACCGGGCCCGATGTGGCTTAACTTCGGTGATCGGACGAGAACCGGTGTATTTAACATGGTATGGCCGTTGGCGTACATATACTGTAGGCGCACGGCAGAATTCGCATTCGGCTCTTCTCCCAACACACAAAATGTTAGTTTTCGGCCGCATTTGACGAAAGCACCTCCTTCCGCAACAGCGAGTTCCTCGAGGACGGCGCGGAGTGCGCGCCCGACGTCCCAGCAGAACGATTGCCGAATTGGCGAGCGCGCCGTCGCGTGTGTGAGACGCACAGCTGCTCGTAGCACCTCCTGTCATTCGCTTGTCGCGTGCAACCTTCGACACTCGCGGAAGGCGTATCTCGTCCCTGGTGTCCAGGCGTATGCTCTGTGCGGGGTGTGGCAGTGTCGTGCTGGAGGGCGCCACTGGTAGCGATGTGAGCTTCCTCGCCTCGCTTCGCCTCACACCGGGTGTTTGCATAGTTGGCAGTGCATTCGCACCTTTCCTATCCCTGTCCCCGTACCGACTTGGCCCGACTTTGCTCGACTGCCGCTCGCTGCCGCTCGGGTCGTGGTCCATATGACGGCGCAAGCACGACAAACGTCTGCGGGACTAGACGACGCGACTAAGGAATAAATTTATGATTACAAATCAAATTTGGAACTGTACAGTGCAGCACAACAATAGGCGCTGACGCATTTCAGGGCAGATTCGTACTGTTTTATCGTTTTCAAAGACTTCCCGGCAAACTTCGTTAGCACATTCTCCCTCAAACTGAGTTAATTACCGCATTATCGTACCGTTGCATTACTTTAAAATGCTTAAGAAAGCATCTTTGTCATAACAGAAAGGTAGTATGAAACGACTGCTGGCAGGATGGCGGCTTAAAAAGGAAAAAATGCAGGGGAGCCAAAAGTACCATTTTTATTGGTTCATTTTTATTTTATTTTATTTTTTTTTGTTTTCGCACCATTACAGTAGTTTAAAATGCTTAAGGAAACGTCTTTGTCACAACAGAAGGGTAGTATCGAAAGAGGGCTGGCAGGAGTAGCGATATAAAAAGGAAGAAAAAAAGAAGGGGAGCCAACAGCACCCGGTGGTCCCAGGCGGTCACCCATCCAAGTACTAACCGGGCCCGATGTGGCTTAACTTCGGTGATCGGACGAGAACCGGTGTATTTAACATGGTATGGCCGTTGGCGTACATATACTGTAGGCGCACGGCAGAATTCGCATTCGGCTCTTCTCCCAACACACAAAATGTTAGTTTTCGGCCGCATTTGACGAAAGCACCTCCTTCCGCAACAGCGAGTTCCTCGAGGACGGCGCGGAGTGCGCGCCCGACGTCCCAGCAGAACGATTGCCGAATTGGCGAGCGCGCCGTCGCGTGTGTGAGACGCACAGCTGCTCGTAGCACCTCCTGTCATTCGCTTGTCGCGTGCAACCTTCGACACTCGCGGAAGGCGTATCTCGTCCCTGGTGTCCAGGCGTATGCTCTGTGCGGGGTGTGGCAGTGTCGTGCTGGAGGGCGCCACTGGTAGCGATGTGAGCTTCCTCGCCTCGCTTCGCCTCACACCGGGTGTTTGCATAGTTGGCAGTGCATTCGCACCTTTCCTATCCCTGTCCCCGTACCGACTTGGCCCGACTTTGCTCGACTGCCGCTCGCTGCCGCTCGGGTCGTGGTCCATATGACGGCGCAAGCACGACAAACGTCTGCGGGACTAGACGACGCGACTAAGGAATAAATTTATGATTACAAATCAAATTTGGAACTGTACAGTGCAGCACAACAATAGGCGCTGACGCATTTCAGGGCAGATTCGTACTGTTTTATCGTTTTCAAAGACTTCCCGGCAAACTTCGTTAGCACATTCTCCCTCAAACTGAGTTAATTACCGCATTATCGTACCGTTGCATTACTTTAAAATGCTTAAGAAAGCATCTTTGTCATAACAGAAAGGTAGTATGAAACGACTGCTGGCAGGATGGCGGCTTAAAAAGGAAAAAATGCAGGGGAGCCAAAAGTACCATTTTTATTGGTTCATTTTTATTTTATTTTATTTTTTTTTGTTTTCGCACCATTACAGTAGTTTAAAATGCTTAAGGAAACGTCTTTGTCACAACAGAAGGGTAGTATCGAAAGAGGGCTGGCAGGAGTAGCGATATAAAAAGGAAGAAAAAAAGAAGGGGAGCCAACAGCACCCGGTGGTCCCAGGCGGTCACCCATCCAAGTACTAACCGGGCCCGATGTGGCTTAACTTCGGTGATCGGACGAGAACCGGTGTATTTAACATGGTATGGCCGTTGGCGTACATATACTGTAGGCGCACGGCAGAATTCGCATTCGGCTCTTCTCTCAACACACAAAATGTTAGTTTTCGGCCGCATTTGACGAAAGCACCTCCTTCCGCAACAGCGAGTTCCTCGAGGACGGCGCGGAGTGCGCGCCCGACGTCCCAGCAGAACGATTGCCGAATTGGCGAGCGCGCCGTCGCGTGTGTGAGACGCACAGCTGCTCGTAGCACCTCCTGTCATTCGCTTGTCGCGTGCAACCTTCGACACTCGCGGAAGGCGTATCTCGTCCCTGGTGTCCAGGCGTATGCTCTGTGCGGGGTGTGGCAGTGTCGTGCTGGAGGGCGCCACTGGTAGCGATGTGAGCTTCCTCGCCTCGCTTCGCCTCACACCGGGTGTTTGCATAGTTGGCAGTGCATTCGCACCTTTCCTATCCCTGTCCCCGTACCGACTTGGCCCGACTTTGCTCGACTGCCGCTCGCTGCCGCTCGGGTCGTGGTCCATATGACGGCGCAAGCACGACAAACGTCTGCGGGACTAGACGACGCGACTAAGGAATAAATTTATGATTACAAATCAAATTTGGAACTGTACAGTGCAGCACAACAATAGGCGCTGACGCATTTCAGGGCAGATTCGTACTGTTTTATCGTTTTCAAAGACTTCCCGGCAAACTTCGTTAGCACATTCTCCCTCAAACTGAGTTAATTACCGCATTATCGTACCGTTGCATTACTTTAAAATGCTTAAGAAAGCATCTTTGTCATAACAGAAAGGTAGTATGAAACGACTGCTGGCAGGATGGCGGCTTAAAAAGGAAAAAATGCAGGGGAGCCAAAAGTACCATTTTTATTGGTTCATTTTTATTTTATTTTATTTTTTTTTGTTTTCGCACCATTACAGTAGTTTAAAATGCTTAAGGAAACGTCTTTGTCACAACAGAAGGGTAGTATCGAAAGAGGGCTGGCAGGAGTAGCGATATAAAAAGGAAGAAAAAAAGAAGGGGAGCCAACAGCACCCGGTGGTCCCAGGCGGTCACCCATCCAAGTACTAACCGGGCCCGATGTGGCTTAACTTCGGTGATCGGACGAGAACCGGTGTATTTAACATGGTATGGCCGTTGGCGTACATATACTGTAGGCGCACGGCAGAATTCGCATTCGGCTCTTCTCCCAACACACAAAATGTTAGTTTTCGGCCGCATTTGACGAAAGCACCTCCTTCCGCAACAGCGAGTTCCTCGAGGACGGCGCGGAGTGCGCGCCCGACGTCCCAGCAGAACGATTGCCGAATTGGCGAGCGCGCCGTCGCGTGTGTGAAACGCACAGCTGCTCGTAGCACCTCCTGTCATTCGCTTGTCGCGTGCAACCTTCGACACTCGCGGAAGGCGTATCTCGTCCCTGGTGTCCAGGCGTATGCTCTGTGCGGGGTGTGGCAGTGTCGTGCTGGAGGGCGCCACTGGTAGCGATGTGAGCTTCCTCGCCTCGCTTCGCCTCACACCGGGTGTTTGCATAGTTGGCAGTGCATTCGCACCTTTCCTATCCCTGTCCCCGTACCGACTTGGCCCGACTTTGCTCGACTGCCGCTCGCTGCCGCTCGGGTCGTGGTCCATATGACGGCGCAAGCACGACAAACGTCTGCGGGACTAGACGACGCGACTAAGGAATAAATTTATGATTACAAATCAAATTTGGAACTGTACAGTGCAGCACAACAATAGGCGCTGACGCATTTCAGGGCAGATTCGTACTGTTTTATCGTTTTCAAAGACTTCCCGGCAAACTTCGTTAGCACATTCTCCCTCAAACTGAGTTAATTACCGCATTATCGTACCGTTGCATTACTTTAAAATGCTTAAGAAAGCATCTTTGTCATAACAGAAAGGTAGTATGAAACGACTGCTGGCAGGATGGCGGCTTAAAAAGGAAAAAATGCAGGGGAGCCAAAAGTACCATTTTTATTGGTTCATTTTTATTTTATTTTATTTTTTTTTGTTTTCGCACCATTACAGTAGTTTAAAATGCTTAAGGAAACGTCTTTGTCACAACAGAAGGGTAGTATCGAAAGAGGGCTGGCAGGAGTAGCGATATAAAAAGGAAGAAAAAAAGAAGGGGAGCCAACAGCACCCGGTGGTCCCAGGCGGTCACCCATCCAAGTACTAACCGGGCCCGATGTTGCTTAACTTCGGTGATCGGACGAGAACCGGTGTATTTAACATGGTATGGCCGTTGGCGTACATATACTGTAGGCGCACGGCAGAATTCGCATTCGGCTCTTCTCCCAACACACAAAATGTTAGTTTTCGGCCGCATTTGACGAAAGCACCTCCTTCCGCAACAGCGAGTTCCTCGAGGACGGCGCGGAGTGCGCGCCCGACGTCCCAGCAGAACGATTGCCGAATTGGCGAGCGCGCCGTCGCGTGTGTGAAACGCACAGCTGCTCGTAGCACCTCCTGTCATTCGCTTGTCGCGTGCAACCTTCGACACTCGCGGAAGGCGTATCTCGTCCCTGGTGTCCAGGCGTATGCTCTGTGCGGGGTGTGGCAGTGTCGTGCTGGAGGGCGCCACTGGTAGCGATGTGAGCTTCCTCGCCTCGCTTCGCCTCACACCGGGTGTTTGCATAGTTGGCAGTGCATTCGCACCTTTCCTATCCCTGTCCCCGTACCGACTTGGCCCGACTTTGCTCGACTGCCGCTCGCTGCCGCTCGGGTCGTGGTCCATATGACGGCGCAAGCACGACAAACGTCTGCGGGACTAGACGACGCGACTAAGGAATAAATTTATGATTACAAATCAAATTTGGAACTGTACAGTGCAGCACAACAATAGGCGCTGACGCATTTCAGGGCAGATTCGTACTGTTTTATCGTTTTCAAAGACTTCCCGGCAAACTTCGTTAGCACATTCTCCCTCAAACTGAGTTAATTACCGCATTATCGTACCGTTGCATTACTTTAAAATGCTTAAGAAAGCATCTTTGTCATAACAGAAAGGTAGTATGAAACGACTGCTGGCAGGATGGCGGCTTAAAAAGGAAAAAATGCAGGGGAGCCAAAAGTACCATTTTTATTGGTTCATTTTTATTTTATTTTATTTTTTTTTGTTTTCGCACCATTACAGTAGTTTAAAATGCTTAAGGAAACGTCTTTGTCACAACAGAAGGGTAGTATCGAAAGAGGGCTGGCAGGAGTAGCGATATAAAAAGGAAGAAAAAAAGAAGGGGAGCCAACAGCACCCGGTGGTCCCAGGCGGTCACCCATCCAAGTACTAACCGGGCCCGATGTGGCTTAACTTCGGTGATCGGACGAGAACCGGTGTATTTAACATGGTATGGCCGTTGGCGTACATATACTGTAGGCGCACGGCAGAATTCGCATTCGGCTCTTCTCCCAACACACAAAATGTTAGTTTTCGGCCGCATTTGACGAAAGCACCTCCTTCCGCAACAGCGAGTTCCTCGAGGACGGCGCGGAGTGCGCGCCCGACGTCCCAGCAGAACGATTGCCGAATTGGCGAGCGCGCCGTCGCGTGTGTGAAACGCACAGCTGCTCGTAGCACCTCCTGTCATTCGCTTGTCGCGTGCAACCTTCGACACTCGCGGAAGGCGTATCTCGTCCCTGGTGTCCAGGCGTATGCTCTGTGCGGGGTGTGGCAGTGTCGTGCTGGAGGGCGCCACTGGTAGCGATGTGAGCTTCCTCGCCTCGCTTCGCCTCACACCGGGTGTTTGCATAGTTGGCAGTGCATTCGCACCTTTCCTATCCCTGTCCCCGTACCGACTTGGCCCGACTTTGCTCGACTGCCGCTCGCTGCCGCTCGGGTCGTGGTCCATATGACGGCGCAAGCACGACAAACGTCTGCGGGACTAGACGACGCGACTAAGGAATAAATTTATGATTACAAATCAAATTTGGAACTGTACAGTGCAGCACAACAATAGGCGCTGACGCATTTCAGGGCAGATTCGTACTGTTTTATCGTTTTCAAAGACTTCCCGGCAAACTTCGTTAGCACATTCTCCCTCAAACTGAGTTAATTACCGCATTATCGTACCGTTGCATTACTTTAAAATGCTTAAGAAAGCATCTTTGTCATAACAGAAAGGTAGTATGAAACGACTGCTGGCAGGATGGCGGCTTAAAAAGGAAAAAATGCAGGGGAGCCAAAAGTACCATTTTTATTGGTTCATTTTTATTTTATTTTATTTTTTTTTGTTTTCGCACCATTACAGTAGTTTAAAATGCTTAAGGAAACGTCTTTGTCACAACAGAAGGGTAGTATCGAAAGAGGGCTGGCAGGAGTAGCGATATAAAAAGGAAGAAAAAAAGAAGGGGAGCCAACAGCACCCGGTGGTCCCAGGCGGTCACCCATCCAAGTACTAACCGGGCCCGATGTTGCTTAACTTCGGTGATCGGACGAGAACCGGTGTATTTAACATGGTATGGCCGTTGGCGTACATATACTGTAGGCGCACGGCAGAATTCGCATTCGGCTCTTCTCCCAACACACAAAATGTTAGTTTTCGGCCGCATTTGACGAAAGCACCTCCTTCCGCAACAGCGAGTTCCTCGAGGACGGCGCGGAGTGCGCGCCCGACGTCCCAGCAGAACGATTGCCGAATTGGCGAGCGCGCCGTCGCGTGTGTGAAACGCACAGCTGCTCGTAGCACCTCCTGTCATTCGCTTGTCGCGTGCAACCTTCGACACTCGCGGAAGGCGTATCTCGTCCCTGGTGTCCAGGCGTATGCTCTGTGCGGGGTGTGGCAGTGTCGTGCTGGAGGGCGCCACTGGTAGCGATGTGAGCTTCCTCGCCTCGCTTCGCCTCACACCGGGTGTTTGCATAGTTGGCAGTGCATTCGCACCTTTCCTATCCCTGTCCCCGTACCGACTTGGCCCGACTTTGCTCGACTGCCGCTCGCTGCCGCTCGGGTCGTGGTCCATATGACGGCGCAAGCACGACAAACGTCTGCGGGACTAGACGACGCGACTAAGGAATAAATTTATGATTACAAATCAAATTTGGAACTGTACAGTGCAGCACAACAATAGGCGCTGACGCATTTCAGGGCAGATTCGTACTGTTTTATCGTTTTCAAAGACTTCCCGGCAAACTTCGTTAGCACATTCTCCCTCAAACTGAGTTAATTACCGCATTATCGTACCGTTGCATTACTTTAAAATGCTTAAGAAAGCATCTTTGTCATAACAGAAAGGTAGTATGAAACGACTGCTGGCAGGATGGCGGCTTAAAAAGGAAAAAATGCAGGGGAGCCAAAAGTACCATTTTTATTGGTTCATTTTTATTTTATTTTATTTTTTTTTGTTTTCGCACCATTACAGTAGTTTAAAATGCTTAAGGAAACGTCTTTGTCACAACAGAAGGGTAGTATCGAAAGAGGGCTGGCAGGAGTAGCGATATAAAAAGGAAGAAAAAAAGAAGGGGAGCCAACAGCACCCGGTGGTCCCAGGCGGTCACCCATCCAAGTACTAACCGGGCCCGATGTGGCTTAACTTCGGTGATCGGACGAGAACCGGTGTATTTAACATGGTATGGCCGTTGGCGTACATATACTGTAGGCGCACGGCACAATTCGCATTCGGCTCTTCTCCCAACACACAAAATGTTAGTTTTCGGCCGCATTTGACGAAAGCACCTCCTTCCGCAACAGCGAGTTCCTCGAGGACGGCGCGGAGTGCGCGCCCGACGTCCCAGCAGAACGATTGCCGAATTGGCGAGCGCGCCGTCGCGTGTGTGAAACGCACAGCTGCTCGTAGCACCTCCTGTCATTCGCTTGTCGCGTGCAACCTTCGACACTCGCGGAAGGCGTATCTCGTCCCTGGTGTCCAGGCGTATGCTCTGTGCGGGGTGTGGCAGTGTCGTGCTGGAGGGCGCCACTGGTAGCGATGTGAGCTTCCTCGCCTCGCTTCGCCTCACACCGGGTGTTTGCATAGTTGGCAGTGCATTCGCACCTTTCCTATCCCTGTCCCCGTACCGACTTGGCCCGACTTTGCTCGACTGCCGCTCGCTGCCGCTCGGGTCGTGGTCCATATGACGGCGCAAGCACGACAAACGTCTGCGGGACTAGACGACGCGACTAAGGAATAAATTTATGATTACAAATCAAATTTGGAACTGTACAGTGCAGCACAACAATAGGCGCTGACGCATTTCAGGGCAGATTCGTACTGTTTTATCGTTTTCAAAGACTTCCCGGCAAACTTCGTTAGCACATTCTCCCTCAAACTGAGTTAATTACCGCATTATCGTACCGTTGCATTACTTTAAAATGCTTAAGAAAGCATCTTTGTCATAACAGAAAGGTAGTATGAAACGACTGCTGGCAGGATGGCGGCTTAAAAAGGAAAAAATGCAGGGGAGCCAAAAGTACCATTTTTATTGGTTCATTTTTATTTTATTTTATTTTTTTTTGTTTTCGCACCATTACAGTAGTTTAAAATGCTTAAGGAAACGTCTTTGTCACAACAGAAGGGTAGTATCGAAAGAGGGCTGGCAGGAGTAGCGATATAAAAAGGAAGAAAAAAAGAAGGGGAGCCAACAGCACCCGGTGGTCCCAGGCGGTCACCCATCCAAGTACTAACCGGGCCCGATGTGGCTTAACTTCGGTGATCGGACGAGAACCGGTGTATTTAACATGGTATGGCCGTTGGCGTACATATACTGTAGGCGCACGGCAGAATTCGCATTCGGCTCTTCTCCCAACACACAAAATGTTAGTTTTCGGCCGCATTTGACGAAAGCACCTCCTTCCGCAACAGCGAGTTCCTCGAGGACGGCGCGGAGTGCGCGCCCGACGTCCCAGCAGAACGATTGCCGAATTGGCGAGCGCGCCGTCGCGTGTGTGAAACGCACAGCTGCTCGTAGCACCTCCTGTCATTCGCTTGTCGCGTGCAACCTTCGACACTCGCGGAAGGCGTATCTCGTCCCTGGTGTCCAGGCGTATGCTCTGTGCGGGGTGTGGCAGTGTCGTGCTGGAGGGCGCCACTGGTAGCGATGTGAGCTTCCTCGCCTCGCTTCGCCTCACACCGGGTGTTTGCATAGTTGGCAGTGCATTCGCACCTTTCCTATCCCTGTCCCCGTACCGACTTGGCCCGACTTTGCTCGACTGCCGCTCGCTGCCGCTCGGGTCGTGGTCCATATGACGGCGCAAGCACGACAAACGTCTGCGGGACTAGACGACGCGACTAAGGAATAAATTTATGATTACAAATCAAATTTGGAACTGTACAGTGCAGCACAACAATAGGCGCTGACGCATTTCAGGGCAGATTCGTACTGTTTTATCGTTTTCAAAGACTTCCCGGCAAACTTCGTTAGCACATTCTCCCTCAAACTGAGTTAATTACCGCATTATCGTACCGTTGCATTACTTTAAAATGCTTAAGAAAGCATCTTTGTCATAACAGAAAGGTAGTATGAAACGACTGCTGGCAGGATGGCGGCTTAAAAAGGAAAAAATGCAGGGGAGCCAAAAGTACCATTTTTATTGGTTCATTTTTATTTTATTTTATTTTTTTTTGTTTTCGCACCATTACAGTAGTTTAAAATGCTTAAGGAAACGTCTTTGTCACAACAGAAGGGTAGTATCGAAAGAGGGCTGGCAGGAGTAGCGATATAAAAAGGAAGAAAAAAAGAAGGGGAGCCAACAGCACCCGGTGGTCCCAGGCGGTCACCCATCCAAGTACTAACCGGGCCCGATGTGGCTTAACTTCGGTGATCGGACGAGAACCGGTGTATTTAACATGGTATGGCCGTTGGCGTACATATACTGTAGGCGCACGGCACAATTCGCATTCGGCTCTTCTCCCAACACACAAAATGTTAGTTTTCGGCCGCATTTGACGAAAGCACCTCCTTCCGCAACAGCGAGTTCCTCGAGGACGGCGCGGAGTGCGCGCCCGACGTCCCAGCAGAACGATTGCCGAATTGGCGAGCGCGCCGTCGCGTGTGTGAAACGCACAGCTGCTCGTAGCACCTCCTGTCATTCGCTTGTCGCGTGCAACCTTCGACACTCGCGGAAGGCGTATCTCGTCCCTGGTGTCCAGGCGTATGCTCTGTGCGGGGTGTGGCAGTGTCGTGCTGGAGGGCGCCACTGGTAGCGATGTGAGCTTCCTCGCCTCGCTTCGCCTCACACCGGGTGTTTGCATAGTTGGCAGTGCATTCGCACCTTTCCTATCCCTGTCCCCGTACCGACTTGGCCCGACTTTGCTCGACTGCCGCTCGCTGCCGCTCGGGTCGTGGTCCATATGACGGCGCAAGCACGACAAACGTCTGCGGGACTAGACGACGCGACTAAGGAATAAATTTATGATTACAAATCAAATTTGGAACTGTACAGTGCAGCACAACAATAGGCGCTGACGCATTTCAGGGCAGATTCGTACTGTTTTATCGTTTTCAAAGACTTCCCGGCAAACTTCGTTAGCACATTCTCCCTCAAACTGAGTTAATTACCGCATTATCGTACCGTTGCATTACTTTAAAATGCTTAAGAAAGCATCTTTGTCATAACAGAAAGGTAGTATGAAACGACTGCTGGCAGGATGGCGGCTTAAAAAGGAAAAAATGCAGGGGAGCCAAAAGTACCATTTTTATTGGTTCATTTTTATTTTATTTTATTTTTTTTTGTTTTCGCACCATTACAGTAGTTTAAAATGCTTAAGGAAACGTCTTTGTCACAACAGAAGGGTAGTATCGAAAGAGGGCTGGCAGGAGTAGCGATATAAAAAGGAAGAAAAAAAGAAGGGGAGCCAACAGCACCCGGTGGTCCCAGGCGGTCACCCATCCAAGTACTAACCGGGCCCGATGTGGCTTAACTTCGGTGATCGGACGAGAACCGGTGTATTTAACATGGTATGGCCGTTGGCGTACATATACTGTAGGCGCACGGCAGAATTCGCATTCGGCTCTTCTCTCAACACACAAAATGTTAGTTTTCGGCCGCATTTGACGAAAGCACCTCCTTCCGCAACAGCGAGTTCCTCGAGGACGGCGCGGAGTGCGCGCCCGACGTCCCAGCAGAACGATTGCCGAATTGGCGAGCGCGCCGTCGCGTGTGTGAGACGCACAGCTGCTCGTAGCACCTCCTGTCATTCGCTTGTCGCGTGCAACCTTCGACACTCGCGGAAGGCGTATCTCGTCCCTGGTGTCCAGGCGTATGCTCTGTGCGGGGTGTGGCAGTGTCGTGCTGGAGGGCGCCACTGGTAGCGATGTGAGCTTCCTCGCCTCGCTTCGCCTCACACCGGGTGTTTGCATAGTTGGCAGTGCATTCGCACCTTTCCTATCCCTGTCCCCGTACCGACTTGGCCCGACTTTGCTCGACTGCCGCTCGCTGCCGCTCGGGTCGTGGTCCATATGACGGCGCAAGCACGACAAACGTCTGCGGGACTAGACGACGCGACTAAGGAATAAATTTATGATTACAAATCAAATTTGGAACTGTACAGTGCAGCACAACAATAGGCGCTGACGCATTTCAGGGCAGATTCGTACTGTTTTATCGTTTTCAAAGACTTCCCGGCAAACTTCGTTAGCACATTCTCCCTCAAACTGAGTTAATTACCGCATTATCGTACCGTTGCATTACTTTAAAATGCTTAAGAAAGCATCTTTGTCATAACAGAAAGGTAGTATGAAACGACTGCTGGCAGGATGGCGGCTTAAAAAGGAAAAAATGCAGGGGAGCCAAAAGTACCATTTTTATTGGTTCATTTTTATTTTATTTTATTTTTTTTTGTTTTCGCACCATTACAGTAGTTTAAAATGCTTAAGGAAACGTCTTTGTCACAACAGAAGGGTAGTATCGAAAGAGGGCTGGCAGGAGTAGCGATATAAAAAGGAAGAAAAAAAGAAGGGGAGCCAACAGCACCCGGTGGTCCCAGGCGGTCACCCATCCAAGTACTAACCGGGCCCGATGTGGCTTAACTTCGGTGATCGGACGAGAACCGGTGTATTTAACATGGTATGGCCGTTGGCGTACATATACTGTAGGCGCACGGCAGAATTCGCATTCGGCTCTTCTCCCAACACACAAAATGTTAGTTTTCGGCCGCATTTGACGAAAGCACCTCCTTCCGCAACAGCGAGTTCCTCGAGGACGGCGCGGAGTGCGCGCCCGACGTCCCAGCAGAACGATTGCCGAATTGGCGAGCGCGCCGTCGCGTGTGTGAAACGCACAGCTGCTCGTAGCACCTCCTGTCATTCGCTTGTCGCGTGCAACCTTCGACACTCGCGGAAGGCGTATCTCGTCCCTGGTGTCCAGGCGTATGCTCTGTGCGGGGTGTGGCAGTGTCGTGCTGGAGGGCGCCACTGGTAGCGATGTGAGCTTCCTCGCCTCGCTTCGCCTCACACCGGGTGTTTGCATAGTTGGCAGTGCATTCGCACCTTTCCTATCCCTGTCCCCGTACCGACTTGGCCCGACTTTGCTCGACTGCCGCTCGCTGCCGCTCGGGTCGTGGTCCATATGACGGCGCAAGCACGACAAACGTCTGCGGGACTAGACGACGCGACTAAGGAATAAATTTATGATTACAAATCAAATTTGGAACTGTACAGTGCAGCACAACAATAGGCGCTGACGCATTTCAGGGCAGATTCGTACTGTTTTATCGTTTTCAAAGACTTCCCGGCAAACTTCGTTAGCACATTCTCCCTCAAACTGAGTTAATTACCGCATTATCGTACCGTTGCATTACTTTAAAATGCTTAAGAAAGCATCTTTGTCATAACAGAAAGGTAGTATGAAACGACTGCTGGCAGGATGGCGGCTTAAAAAGGAAAAAATGCAGGGGAGCCAAAAGTACCATTTTTATTGGTTCATTTTTATTTTATTTTATTTTTTTTTGTTTTCGCACCATTACAGTAGTTTAAAATGCTTAAGGAAACGTCTTTGTCACAACAGAAGGGTAGTATCGAAAGAGGGCTGGCAGGAGTAGCGATATAAAAAGGAAGAAAAAAAGAAGGGGAGCCAACAGCACCCGGTGGTCCCAGGCGGTCACCCATCCAAGTACTAACCGGGCCCGATGTTGCTTAACTTCGGTGATCGGACGAGAACCGGTGTATTTAACATGGTATGGCCGTTGGCGTACATATACTGTAGGCGCACGGCAGAATTCGCATTCGGCTCTTCTCCCAACACACAAAATGTTAGTTTTCGGCCGCATTTGACGAAAGCACCTCCTTCCGCAACAGCGAGTTCCTCGAGGACGGCGCGGAGTGCGCGCCCGACGTCCCAGCAGAACGATTGCCGAATTGGCGAGCGCGCCGTCGCGTGTGTGAAACGCACAGCTGCTCGTAGCACCTCCTGTCATTCGCTTGTCGCGTGCAACCTTCGACACTCGCGGAAGGCGTATCTCGTCCCTGGTGTCCAGGCGTATGCTCTGTGCGGGGTGTGGCAGTGTCGTGCTGGAGGGCGCCACTGGTAGCGATGTGAGCTTCCTCGCCTCGCTTCGCCTCACACCGGGTGTTTGCATAGTTGGCAGTGCATTCGCACCTTTCCTATCCCTGTCCCCGTACCGACTTGGCCCGACTTTGCTCGACTGCCGCTCGCTGCCGCTCGGGTCGTGGTCCATATGACGGCGCAAGCACGACAAACGTCTGCGGGACTAGACGACGCGACTAAGGAATAAATTTATGATTACAAATCAAATTTGGAACTGTACAGTGCAGCACAACAATAGGCGCTGACGCATTTCAGGGCAGATTCGTACTGTTTTATCGTTTTCAAAGACTTCCCGGCAAACTTCGTTAGCACATTCTCCCTCAAACTGAGTTAATTACCGCATTATCGTACCGTTGCATTACTTTAAAATGCTTAAGAAAGCATCTTTGTCATAACAGAAAGGTAGTATGAAACGACTGCTGGCAGGATGGCGGCTTAAAAAGGAAAAAATGCAGGGGAGCCAAAAGTACCATTTTTATTGGTTCATTTTTATTTTATTTTATTTTTTTTTGTTTTCGCACCATTACAGTAGTTTAAAATGCTTAAGGAAACGTCTTTGTCACAACAGAAGGGTAGTATCGAAAGAGGGCTGGCAGGAGTAGCGATATAAAAAGGAAGAAAAAAAGAAGGGGAGCCAACAGCACCCGGTGGTCCCAGGCGGTCACCCATCCAAGTACTAACCGGGCCCGATGTGGCTTAACTTCGGTGATCGGACGAGAACCGGTGTATTTAACATGGTATGGCCGTTGGCGTACATATACTGTAGGCGCACGGCACAATTCGCATTCGGCTCTTCTCCCAACACACAAAATGTTAGTTTTCGGCCGCATTTGACGAAAGCACCTCCTTCCGCAACAGCGAGTTCCTCGAGGACGGCGCGGAGTGCGCGCCCGACGTCCCAGCAGAACGATTGCCGAATTGGCGAGCGCGCCGTCGCGTGTGTGAAACGCACAGCTGCTCGTAGCACCTCCTGTCATTCGCTTGTCGCGTGCAACCTTCGACACTCGCGGAAGGCGTATCTCGTCCCTGGTGTCCAGGCGTATGCTCTGTGCGGGGTGTGGCAGTGTCGTGCTGGAGGGCGCCACTGGTAGCGATGTGAGCTTCCTCGCCTCGCTTCGCCTCACACCGGGTGTTTGCATAGTTGGCAGTGCATTCGCACCTTTCCTATCCCTGTCCCCGTACCGACTTGGCCCGACTTTGCTCGACTGCCGCTCGCTGCCGCTCGGGTCGTGGTCCATATGACGGGGCAAGCACGACAAACGTCTGCGGGACTAGACGACGCGACTAAGGAATAAATTTATGATTACAAATCAAATTTGGAACTGTACAGTGCAGCACAACAATAGGCGCTGACGCATTTCAGGGCAGATTCGTACTGTTTTATCGTTTTCAAAGACTTCCCGGCAAACTTCGTTAGCACATTCTCCCTCAAACTGAGTTAATTACCGCATTATCGTACCGTTGCATTACTTTAAAATGCTTAAGAAAGCATCTTTGTCATAACAGAAAGGTAGTATGAAACGACTGCTGGCAGGATGGCGGCTTAAAAAGGAAAAAATGCAGGGGAGCC
Source organism: Schistocerca nitens (assembly GCF_023898315.1). Lineage (NCBI taxonomy): Eukaryota > Metazoa > Arthropoda > Insecta > Orthoptera > Acrididae > Schistocerca > Schistocerca nitens. The sequence goes on from NW_026045829.1 coordinate 87,668, forward strand.
AAAAGTACCATTTTTATTGGTTCATTTTTATTTTATTTTATTTTTTTTTGTTTTCGCACCATTACAGTAGTTTAAAATGCTTAAGGAAACGTCTTTGTCACAACAGAAGGGTAGTATCGAAAGAGGGCTGGCAGGAGTAGCGATATAAAAAGGAAGAAAAAAAGAAGGGGAGCCAACAGCACCCGGTGGTCCCAGGCGGTCACCCATCCAAGTACTAACCGGGCCCGATGTGGCTTAACTTCGGTGATCGGACGAGAACCGGTGTATTTAACATGGTATGGCCGTTGGCGTACATATACTGTAGGCGCACGGCAGAATTCGCATTCGGCTCTTCTCCCAACACACAAAATGTTAGTTTTCGGCCGCATTTGACGAAAGCACCTCCTTCCGCAACAGCGAGTTCCTCGAGGACGGCGCGGAGTGCGCGCCCGACGTCCCAGCAGAACGATTGCCGAATTGGCGAGCGCGCCGTCGCGTGTGTGAAACGCACAGCTGCTCGTAGCACCTCCTGTCATTCGCTTGTCGCGTGCAACCTTCGACACTCGCGGAAGGCGTATCTCGTCCCTGGTGTCCAGGCGTATGCTCTGTGCGGGGTGTGGCAGTGTCGTGCTGGAGGGCGCCACTGGTAGCGATGTGAGCTTCCTCGCCTCGCTTCGCCTCACACCGGGTGTTTGCATAGTTGGCAGTGCATTCGCACCTTTCCTATCCCTGTCCCCGTACCGACTTGGCCCGACTTTGCTCGACTGCCGCTCGCTGCCGCTCGGGTCGTGGTCCATATGACGGCGCAAGCACGACAAACGTCTGCGGGACTAGACGACGCGACTAAGGAATAAATTTATGATTACAAATCAAATTTGGAACTGTACAGTGCAGCACAACAATAGGCGCTGACGCATTTCAGGGCAGATTCGTACTGTTTTATCGTTTTCAAAGACTTCCCGGCAAACTTCGTTAGCACATTCTCCCTCAAACTGAGTTAATTACCGCATTATCGTACCGTTGCATTACTTTAAAATGCTTAAGAAAGCATCTTTGTCATAACAGAAAGGTAGTATGAAACGACTGCTGGCAGGATGGCGGCTTAAAAAGGAAAAAATGCAGGGGAGCCAAAAGTACCATTTTTATTGGTTCATTTTTATTTTATTTTATTTTTTTTTGTTTTCGCACCATTACAGTAGTTTAAAATGCTTAAGGAAACGTCTTTGTCACAACAGAAGGGTAGTATCGAAAGAGGGCTGGCAGGAGTAGCGATATAAAAAGGAAGAAAAAAAGAAGGGGAGCCAACAGCACCCGGTGGTCCCAGGCGGTCACCCATCCAAGTACTAACCGGGCCCGATGTGGCTTAACTTCGGTGATCGGACGAGAACCGGTGTATTTAACATGGTATGGCCGTTGGCGTACATATACTGTAGGCGCACGGCAGAATTCGCATTCGGCTCTTCTCTCAACACACAAAATGTTAGTTTTCGGCCGCATTTGACGAAAGCACCTCCTTCCGCAACAGCGAGTTCCTCGAGGACGGCGCGGAGTGCGCGCCCGACGTCCCAGCAGAACGATTGCCGAATTGGCGAGCGCGCCGTCGCGTGTGTGAGACGCACAGCTGCTCGTAGCACCTCCTGTCATTCGCTTGTCGCGTGCAACCTTCGACACTCGCGGAAGGCGTATCTCGTCCCTGGTGTCCAGGCGTATGCTCTGTGCGGGGTGTGGCAGTGTCGTGCTGGAGGGCGCCACTGGTAGCGATGTGAGCTTCCTCGCCTCGCTTCGCCTCACACCGGGTGTTTGCATAGTTGGCAGTGCATTCGCACCTTTCCTATCCCTGTCCCCGTACCGACTTGGCCCGACTTTGCTCGACTGCCGCTCGCTGCCGCTCGGGTCGTGGTCCATATGACGGCGCAAGCACGACAAACGTCTGCGGGACTAGACGACGCGACTAAGGAATAAATTTATGATTACAAATCAAATTTGGAACTGTACAGTGCAGCACAACAATAGGCGCTGACGCATTTCAGGGCAGATTCGTACTGTTTTATCGTTTTCAAAGACTTCCCGGCAAACTTCGTTAGCACATTCTCCCTCAAACTGAGTTAATTACCGCATTATCGTACCGTTGCATTACTTTAAAATGCTTAAGAAAGCATCTTTGTCATAACAGAAAGGTAGTATGAAACGACTGCTGGCAGGATGGCGGCTTAAAAAGGAAAAAATGCAGGGGAGCCAAAAGTACCATTTTTATTGGTTCATTTTTATTTTATTTTATTTTTTTTTGTTTTCGCACCATTACAGTAGTTTAAAATGCTTAAGGAAACGTCTTTGTCACAACAGAAGGGTAGTATCGAAAGAGGGCTGGCAGGAGTAGCGATATAAAAAGGAAGAAAAAAAGAAGGGGAGCCAACAGCACCCGGTGGTCCCAGGCGGTCACCCATCCAAGTACTAACCGGGCCCGATGTGGCTTAACTTCGGTGATCGGACGAGAACCGGTGTATTTAACATGGTATGGCCGTTGGCGTACATATACTGTAGGCGCACGGCACAATTCGCATTCGGCTCTTCTCCCAACACACAAAATGTTAGTTTTCGGCCGCATTTGACGAAAGCACCTCCTTCCGCAACAGCGAGTTCCTCGAGGACGGCGCGGAGTGCGCGCCCGACGTCCCAGCAGAACGATTGCCGAATTGGCGAGCGCGCCGTCGCGTGTGTGAAACGCACAGCTGCTCGTAGCACCTCCTGTCATTCGCTTGTCGCGTGCAACCTTCGACACTCGCGGAAGGCGTATCTCGTCCCTGGTGTCCAGGCGTATGCTCTGTGCGGGGTGTGGCAGTGTCGTGCTGGAGGGCGCCACTGGTAGCGATGTGAGCTTCCTCGCCTCGCTTCGCCTCACACCGGGTGTTTGCATAGTTGGCAGTGCATTCGCACCTTTCCTATCCCTGTCCCCGTACCGACTTGGCCCGACTTTGCTCGACTGCCGCTCGCTGCCGCTCGGGTCGTGGTCCATATGACGGCGCAAGCACGACAAACGTCTGCGGGACTAGACGACGCGACTAAGGAATAAATTTATGATTACAAATCAAATTTGGAACTGTACAGTGCAGCACAACAATAGGCGCTGACGCATTTCAGGGCAGATTCGTACTGTTTTATCGTTTTCAAAGACTTCCCGGCAAACTTCGTTAGCACATTCTCCCTCAAACTGAGTTAATTACCGCATTATCGTACCGTTGCATTACTTTAAAATGCTTAAGAAAGCATCTTTGTCATAACAGAAAGGTAGTATGAAACGACTGCTGGCAGGATGGCGGCTTAAAAAGGAAAAAATGCAGGGGAGCCAAAAGTACCATTTTTATTGGTTCATTTTTATTTTATTTTATTTTTTTTTGTTTTCGCACCATTACAGTAGTTTAAAATGCTTAAGGAAACGTCTTTGTCACAACAGAAGGGTAGTATCGAAAGAGGGCTGGCAGGAGTAGCGATATAAAAAGGAAGAAAAAAAGAAGGGGAGCCAACAGCACCCGGTGGTCCCAGGCGGTCACCCATCCAAGTACTAACCGGGCCCGATGTGGCTTAACTTCGGTGATCGGACGAGAACCGGTGTATTTAACATGGTATGGCCGTTGGCGTACATATACTGTAGGCGCACGGCAGAATTCGCATTCGGCTCTTCTCTCAACACACAAAATGTTAGTTTTCGGCCGCATTTGACGAAAGCACCTCCTTCCGCAACAGCGAGTTCCTCGAGGACGGCGCGGAGTGCGCGCCCGACGTCCCAGCAGAACGATTGCCGAATTGGCGAGCGCGCCGTCGCGTGTGTGAGACGCACAGCTGCTCGTAGCACCTCCTGTCATTCGCTTGTCGCGTGCAACCTTCGACACTCGCGGAAGGCGTATCTCGTCCCTGGTGTCCAGGCGTATGCTCTGTGCGGGGTGTGGCAGTGTCGTGCTGGAGGGCGCCACTGGTAGCGATGTGAGCTTCCTCGCCTCGCTTCGCCTCACACCGGGTGTTTGCATAGTTGGCAGTGCATTCGCACCTTTCCTATCCCTGTCCCCGTACCGACTTGGCCCGACTTTGCTCGACTGCCGCTCGCTGCCGCTCGGGTCGTGGTCCATATGACGGCGCAAGCACGACAAACGTCTGCGGGACTAGACGACGCGACTAAGGAATAAATTTATGATTACAAATCAAATTTGGAACTGTACAGTGCAGCACAACAATAGGCGCTGACGCATTTCAGGGCAGATTCGTACTGTTTTATCGTTTTCAAAGACTTCCCGGCAAACTTCGTTAGCACATTCTCCCTCAAACTGAGTTAATTACCGCATTATCGTACCGTTGCATTACTTTAAAATGCTTAAGAAAGCATCTTTGTCATAACAGAAAGGTAGTATGAAACGACTGCTGGCAGGATGGCGGCTTAAAAAGGAAAAAATGCAGGGGAGCCAAAAGTACCATTTTTATTGGTTCATTTTTATTTTATTTTATTTTTTTTTGTTTTCGCACCATTACAGTAGTTTAAAATGCTTAAGGAAACGTCTTTGTCACAACAGAAGGGTAGTATCGAAAGAGGGCTGGCAGGAGTAGCGATATAAAAAGGAAGAAAAAAAGAAGGGGAGCCAACAGCACCCGGTGGTCCCAGGCGGTCACCCATCCAAGTACTAACCGGGCCCGATGTGGCTTAACTTCGGTGATCGGACGAGAACCGGTGTATTTAACATGGTATGGCCGTTGGCGTACATATACTGTAGGCGCACGGCAGAATTCGCATTCGGCTCTTCTCCCAACACACAAAATGTTAGTTTTCGGCCGCATTTGACGAAAGCACCTCCTTCCGCAACAGCGAGTTCCTCGAGGACGGCGCGGAGTGCGCGCCCGACGTCCCAGCAGAACGATTGCCGAATTGGCGAGCGCGCCGTCGCGTGTGTGAGACGCACAGCTGCTCGTAGCACCTCCTGTCATTCGCTTGTCGCGTGCAACCTTCGACACTCGCGGAAGGCGTATCTCGTCCCTGGTGTCCAGGCGTATGCTCTGTGCGGGGTGTGGCAGTGTCGTGCTGGAGGGCGCCACTGGTAGCGATGTGAGCTTCCTCGCCTCGCTTCGCCTCACACCGGGTGTTTGCATAGTTGGCAGTGCATTCGCACCTTTCCTATCCCTGTCCCCGTACCGACTTGGCCCGACTTTGCTCGACTGCCGCTCGCTGCCGCTCGGGTCGTGGTCCATATGACGGCGCAAGCACGACAAACGTCTGCGGGACTAGACGACGCGACTAAGGAATAAATTTATGATTACAAATCAAATTTGGAACTGTACAGTGCAGCACAACAATAGGCGCTGACGCATTTCAGGGCAGATTCGTACTGTTTTATCGTTTTCAAAGACTTCCCGGCAAACTTCGTTAGCACATTCTCCCTCAAACTGAGTTAATTACCGCATTATCGTACCGTTGCATTACTTTAAAATGCTTAAGAAAGCATCTTTGTCATAACAGAAAGGTAGTATGAAACGACTGCCGGCAGGATGGCGGCTTAAAAAGGAAAAAATGCAGGGGAGCCAAAAGTACCATTTTTATTGGTTCATTTTTATTTTATTTTATTTTTTTTTGTTTTCGCACCATTACAGTAGTTTAAAATGCTTAAGGAAACGTCTTTGTCACAACAGAAGGGTAGTATCGAAAGAGGGCTGGCAGGAGTAGCGATATAAAAAGGAAGAAAAAAAGAAGGGGAGCCAACAGCACCCGGTGGTCCCAGGCGGTCACCCATCCAAGTACTAACCGGGCCCGATGTGGCTTAACTTCGGTGATCGGACGAGAACCGGTGTATTTAACATGGTATGGCCGTTGGCGTACATATACTGTAGGCGCACGGCAGAATTCGCATTCGGCTCTTCTCCCAACACACAAAATGTTAGTTTTCGGCCGCATTTGACGAAAGCACCTCCTTCCGCAACAGCGAGTTCCTCGAGGACGGCGCGGAGTGCGCGCCCGACGTCCCAGCAGAACGATTGCCGAATTGGCGAGCGCGCCGTCGCGTGTGTGAGACGCACAGCTGCTCGTAGCACCTCCTGTCATTCGCTTGTCGCGTGCAACCTTCGACACTCGCGGAAGGCGTATCTCGTCCCTGGTGTCCAGGCGTATGCTCTGTGCGGGGTGTGGCAGTGTCGTGCTGGAGGGCGCCACTGGTAGCGATGTGAGCTTCCTCGCCTCGCTTCGCCTCACACCGGGTGTTTGCATAGTTGGCAGTGCATTCGCACCTTTCCTATCCCTGTCCCCGTACCGACTTGGCCCGACTTTGCTCGACTGCCGCTCGCTGCCGCTCGGGTCGTGGTCCATATGACGGCGCAAGCACGACAAACGTCTGCGGGACTAGACGACGCGACTAAGGAATAAATTTATGATTACAAATCAAATTTGGAACTGTACAGTGCAGCACAACAATAGGCGCTGACGCATTTCAGGGCAGATTCGTACTGTTTTATCGTTTTCAAAGACTTCCCGGCAAACTTCGTTAGCACATTCTCCCTCAAACTGAGTTAATTACCGCATTATCGTACCGTTGCATTACTTTAAAATGCTTAAGAAAGCATCTTTGTCATAACAGAAAGGTAGTATGAAACGACTGCTGGCAGGATGGCGGCTTAAAAAGGAAAAAATGCAGGGGAGCCAAAAGTACCATTTTTATTGGTTCATTTTTATTTTATTTTATTTTTTTTTGTTTTCGCACCATTACAGTAGTTTAAAATGCTTAAGGAAACGTCTTTGTCACAACAGAAGGGTAGTATCGAAAGAGGGCTGGCAGGAGTAGCGATATAAAAAGGAAGAAAAAAAGAAGGGGAGCCAACAGCACCCGGTGGTCCCAGGCGGTCACCCATCCAAGTACTAACCGGGCCCGATGTGGCTTAACTTCGGTGATCGGACGAGAACCGGTGTATTTAACATGGTATGGCCGTTGGCGTACATATACTGTAGGCGCACGGCAGAATTCGCATTCGGCTCTTCTCCCAACACACAAAATGTTAGTTTTCGGCCGCATTTGACGAAAGCACCTCCTTCCGCAACAGCGAGTTCCTCGAGGACGGCGCGGAGTGCGCGCCCGACGTCCCAGCAGAACGATTGCCGAATTGGCGAGCGCGCCGTCGCGTGTGTGAGACGCACAGCTGCTCGTAGCACCTCCTGTCATTCGCTTGTCGCGTGCAACCTTCGACACTCGCGGAAGGCGTATCTCGTCCCTGGTGTCCAGGCGTATGCTCTGTGCGGGGTGTGGCAGTGTCGTGCTGGAGGGCGCCACTGGTAGCGATGTGAGCTTCCTCGCCTCGCTTCGCCTCACACCGGGTGTTTGCATAGTTGGCAGTGCATTCGCACCTTTCCTATCCCTGTCCCCGTACCGACTTGGCCCGACTTTGCTCGACTGCCGCTCGCTGCCGCTCGGGTCGTGGTCCATATGACGGCGCAAGCACGACAAACGTCTGCGGGACTAGACGACGCGACTAAGGAATAAATTTATGATTACAAATCAAATTTGGAACTGTACAGTGCAGCACAACAATAGGCGCTGACGCATTTCAGGGCAGATTCGTACTGTTTTATCGTTTTCAAAGACTTCCCGGCAAACTTCGTTAGCACATTCTCCCTCAAACTGAGTTAATTACCGCATTATCGTACCGTTGCATTACTTTAAAATGCTTAAGAAAGCATCTTTGTCATAACAGAAAGGTAGTATGAAACGACTGCTGGCAGGATGGCGGCTTAAAAAGGAAAAAATGCAGGGGAGCCAAAAGTACCATTTTTATTGGTTCATTTTTATTTTATTTTATTTTTTTTTGTTTTCGCACCATTACAGTAGTTTAAAATGCTTAAGGAAACGTCTTTGTCACAACAGAAGGGTAGTATCGAAAGAGGGCTGGCAGGAGTAGCGATATAAAAAGGAAGAAAAAAAGAAGGGGAGCCAACAGCACCCGGTGGTCCCAGGCGGTCACCCATCCAAGTACTAACCGGGCCCGATGTGGCTTAACTTCGGTGATCGGACGAGAACCGGTGTATTTAACATGGTATGGCCGTTGGCGTACATATACTGTAGGCGCACGGCAGAATTCGCATTCGGCTCTTCTCCCAACACACAAAATGTTAGTTTTCGGCCGCATTTGACGAAAGCACCTCCTTCCGCAACAGCGAGTTCCTCGAGGACGGCGCGGAGTGCGCGCCCGACGTCCCAGCAGAACGATTGCCGAATTGGCGAGCGCGCCGTCGCGTGTGTGAGACGCACAGCTGCTCGTAGCACCTCCTGTCATTCGCTTGTCGCGTGCAACCTTCGACACTCGCGGAAGGCGTATCTCGTCCCTGGTGTCCAGGCGTATGCTCTGTGCGGGGTGTGGCAGTGTCGTGCTGGAGGGCGCCACTGGTAGCGATGTGAGCTTCCTCGCCTCGCTTCGCCTCACACCGGGTGTTTGCATAGTTGGCAGTGCATTCGCACCTTTCCTATCCCTGTCCCCGTACCGACTTGGCCCGACTTTGCTCGACTGCCGCTCGCTGCCGCTCGGGTCGTGGTCCATATGACGGCGCAAGCACGACAAACGTCTGCGGGACTAGACGACGCGACTAAGGAATAAATTTATGATTACAAATCAAATTTGGAACTGTACAGTGCAGCACAACAATAGGCGCTGACGCATTTCAGGGCAGATTCGTACTGTTTTATCGTTTTCAAAGACTTCCCGGCAAACTTCGTTAGCACATTCTCCCTCAAACTGAGTTAATTACCGCATTATCGTACCGTTGCATTACTTTAAAATGCTTAAGAAAGCATCTTTGTCATAACAGAAAGGTAGTATGAAACGACTGCCGGCAGGATGGCGGCTTAAAAAGGAAAAAATGCAGGGGAGCCAAAAGTACCATTTTTATTGGTTCATTTTTATTTTATTTTATTTTTTTTTGTTTTCGCACCATTACAGTAGTTTAAAATGCTTAAGGAAACGTCTTTGTCACAACAGAAGGGTAGTATCGAAAGAGGGCTGGCAGGAGTAGCGATATAAAAAGGAAGAAAAAAAGAAGGGGAGCCAACAGCACCCGGTGGTCCCAGGCGGTCACCCATCCAAGTACTAACCGGGCCCGATGTGGCTTAACTTCGGTGATCGGACGAGAACCGGTGTATTTAACATGGTATGGCCGTTGGCGTACATATACTGTAGGCGCACGGCAGAATTCGCATTCGGCTCTTCTCCCAACACACAAAATGTTAGTTTTCGGCCGCATTTGACGAAAGCACCTCCTTCCGCAACAGCGAGTTCCTCGAGGACGGCGCGGAGTGCGCGCCCGACGTCCCAGCAGAACGATTGCCGAATTGGCGAGCGCGCCGTCGCGTGTGTGAGACGCACAGCTGCTCGTAGCACCTCCTGTCATTCGCTTGTCGCGTGCAACCTTCGACACTCGCGGAAGGCGTATCTCGTCCCTGGTGTCCAGGCGTATGCTCTGTGCGGGGTGTGGCAGTGTCGTGCTGGAGGGCGCCACTGGTAGCGATGTGAGCTTCCTCGCCTCGCTTCGCCTCACACCGGGTGTTTGCATAGTTGGCAGTGCATTCGCACCTTTCCTATCCCTGTCCCCGTACCGACTTGGCCCGACTTTGCTCGACTGCCGCTCGCTGCCGCTCGGGTCGTGGTCCATATGACGGCGCAAGCACGACAAACGTCTGCGGGACTAGACGACGCGACTAAGGAATAAATTTATGATTACAAATCAAATTTGGAACTGTACAGTGCAGCACAACAATAGGCGCTGACGCATTTCAGGGCAGATTCGTACTGTTTTATCGTTTTCAAAGACTTCCCGGCAAACTTCGTTAGCACATTCTCCCTCAAACTGAGTTAATTACCGCATTATCGTACCGTTGCATTACTTTAAAATGCTTAAGAAAGCATCTTTGTCATAACAGAAAGGTAGTATGAAACGACTGCTGGCAGGATGGCGGCTTAAAAAGGAAAAAATGCAGGGGAGCCAAAAGTACCATTTTTATTGGTTCATTTTTATTTTATTTTATTTTTTTTTGTTTTCGCACCATTACAGTAGTTTAAAATGCTTAAGGAAACGTCTTTGTCACAACAGAAGGGTAGTATCGAAAGAGGGCTGGCAGGAGTAGCGATATAAAAAGGAAGAAAAAAAGAAGGGGAGCCAACAGCACCCGGTGGTCCCAGGCGGTCACCCATCCAAGTACTAACCGGGCCCGATGTGGCTTAACTTCGGTGATCGGACGAGAACCGGTGTATTTAACATGGTATGGCCGTTGGCGTACATATACTGTAGGCGCACGGCAGAATTCGCATTCGGCTCTTCTCCCAACACACAAAATGTTAGTTTTCGGCCGCATTTGACGAAAGCACCTCCTTCCGCAACAGCGAGTTCCTCGAGGACGGCGCGGAGTGCGCGCCCGACGTCCCAGCAGAACGATTGCCGAATTGGCGAGCGCGCCGTCGCGTGTGTGAGACGCACAGCTGCTCGTAGCACCTCCTGTCATTCGCTTGTCGCGTGCAACCTTCGACACTCGCGGAAGGCGTATCTCGTCCCTGGTGTCCAGGCGTATGCTCTGTGCGGGGTGTGGCAGTGTCGTGCTGGAGGGCGCCACTGGTAGCGATGTGAGCTTCCTCGCCTCGCTTCGCCTCACACCGGGTGTTTGCATAGTTGGCAGTGCATTCGCACCTTTCCTATCCCTGTCCCCGTACCGACTTGGCCCGACTTTGCTCGACTGCCGCTCGCTGCCGCTCGGGTCGTGGTCCATATGACGGCGCAAGCACGACAAACGTCTGCGGGACTAGACGACGCGACTAAGGAATAAATTTATGATTACAAATCAAATTTGGAACTGTACAGTGCAGCACAACAATAGGCGCTGACGCATTTCAGGGCAGATTCGTACTGTTTTATCGTTTTCAAAGACTTCCCGGCAAACTTCGTTAGCACATTCTCCCTCAAACTGAGTTAATTACCGCATTATCGTACCGTTGCATTACTTTAAAATGCTTAAGAAAGCATCTTTGTCATAACAGAAAGGTAGTATGAAACGACTGCTGGCAGGATGGCGGCTTAAAAAGGAAAAAATGCAGGGGAGCCAAAAGTACCATTTTTATTGGTTCATTTTTATTTTATTTTATTTTTTTTTGTTTTCGCACCATTACAGTAGTTTAAAATGCTTAAGGAAACGTCTTTGTCACAACAGAAGGGTAGTATCGAAAGAGGGCTGGCAGGAGTAGCGATATAAAAAGGAAGAAAAAAAGAAGGGGAGCCAACAGCACCCGGTGGTCCCAGGCGGTCACCCATCCAAGTACTAACCGGGCCCGATGTGGCTTAACTTCGGTGATCGGACGAGAACCGGTGTATTTAACATGGTATGGCCGTTGGCGTACATATACTGTAGGCGCACGGCAGAATTCGCATTCGGCTCTTCTCTCAACACACAAAATGTTAGTTTTCGGCCGCATTTGACGAAAGCACCTCCTTCCGCAACAGCGAGTTCCTCGAGGACGGCGCGGAGTGCGCGCCCGACGTCCCAGCAGAACGATTGCCGAATTGGCGAGCGCGCCGTCGCGTGTGTGAGACGCACAGCTGCTCGTAGCACCTCCTGTCATTCGCTTGTCGCGTGCAACCTTCGACACTCGCGGAAGGCGTATCTCGTCCCTGGTGTCCAGGCGTATGCTCTGTGCGGGGTGTGGCAGTGTCGTGCTGGAGGGCGCCACTGGTAGCGATGTGAGCTTCCTCGCCTCGCTTCGCCTCACACCGGGTGTTTGCATAGTTGGCAGTGCATTCGCACCTTTCCTATCCCTGTCCCCGTACCGACTTGGCCCGACTTTGCTCGACTGCCGCTCGCTGCCGCTCGGGTCGTGGTCCATATGACGGCGCAAGCACGACAAACGTCTGCGGGACTAGACGACGCGACTAAGGAATAAATTTATGATTACAAATCAAATTTGGAACTGTACAGTGCAGCACAACAATAGGCGCTGACGCATTTCAGGGCAGATTCGTACTGTTTTATCGTTTTCAAAGACTTCCCGGCAAACTTCGTTAGCACATTCTCCCTCAAACTGAGTTAATTACCGCATTATCGTACCGTTGCATTACTTTAAAATGCTTAAGAAAGCATCTTTGTCATAACAGAAAGGTAGTATGAAACGACTGCTGGCAGGATGGCGGCTTAAAAAGGAAAAAATGCAGGGGAGCCAAAAGTACCATTTTTATTGGTTCATTTTTATTTTATTTTATTTTTTTTTGTTTTCGCACCATTACAGTAGTTTAAAATGCTTAAGGAAACGTCTTTGTCACAACAGAAGGGTAGTATCGAAAGAGGGCTGGCAGGAGTAGCGATATAAAAAGGAAGAAAAAAAGAAGGGGAGCCAACAGCACCCGGTGGTCCCAGGCGGTCACCCATCCAAGTACTAACCGGGCCCGATGTGGCTTAACTTCGGTGATCGGACGAGAACCGGTGTATTTAACATGGTATGGCCGTTGGCGTACATATACTGTAGGCGCACGGCAGAATTCGCATTCGGCTCTTCTCCCAACACACAAAATGTTAGTTTTCGGCCGCATTTGACGAAAGCACCTCCTTCCGCAACAGCGAGTTCCTCGAGGACGGCGCGGAGTGCGCGCCCGACGTCCCAGCAGAACGATTGCCGAATTGGCGAGCGCGCCGTCGCGTGTGTGAGACGCACAGCTGCTCGTAGCACCTCCTGTCATTCGCTTGTCGCGTGCAACCTTCGACACTCGCGGAAGGCGTATCTCGTCCCTGGTGTCCAGGCGTATGCTCTGTGCGGGGTGTGGCAGTGTCGTGCTGGAGGGCGCCACTGGTAGCGATGTGAGCTTCCTCGCCTCGCTTCGCCTCACACCGGGTGTTTGCATAGTTGGCAGTGCATTCGCACCTTTCCTATCCCTGTCCCCGTACCGACTTGGCCCGACTTTGCTCGACTGCCGCTCGCTGCCGCTCGGGTCGTGGTCCATATGACGGCGCAAGCACGACAAACGTCTGCGGGACTAGACGACGCGACTAAGGAATAAATTTATGATTACAAATCAAATTTGGAACTGTACAGTGCAGCACAACAATAGGCGCTGACGCATTTCAGGGCAGATTCGTACTGTTTTATCGTTTTCAAAGACTTCCCGGCAAACTTCGTTAGCACATTCTCCCTCAAACTGAGTTAATTACCGCATTATCGTACCGTTGCATTACTTTAAAATGCTTAAGAAAGCATCTTTGTCATAACAGAAAGGTAGTATGAAACGACTGCTGGCAGGATGGCGGCTTAAAAAGGAAAAAATGCAGGGGAGCCAAAAGTACCATTTTTATTGGTTCATTTTTATTTTATTTTATTTTTTTTTGTTTTCGCACCATTACAGTAGTTTAAAATGCTTAAGGAAACGTCTTTGTCACAACAGAAGGGTAGTATCGAAAGAGGGCTGGCAGGAGTAGCGATATAAAAAGGAAGAAAAAAAGAAGGGGAGCCAACAGCACCCGGTGGTCCCAGGCGGTCACCCATCCAAGTACTAACCGGGCCCGATGTTGCTTAACTTCGGTGATCGGACGAGAACCGGTGTATTTAACATGGTATGGCCGTTGGCGTACATATACTGTAGGCGCACGGCAGAATTCGCATTCGGCTCTTCTCCCAACACACAAAATGTTAGTTTTCGGCCGCATTTGACGAAAGCACCTCCTTCCGCAACAGCGAGTTCCTCGAGGACGGCGCGGAGTGCGCGCCCGACGTCCCAGCAGAACGATTGCCGAATTGGCGAGCGCGCCGTCGCGTGTGTGAAACGCACAGCTGCTCGTAGCACCTCCTGTCATTCGCTTGTCGCGTGCAACCTTCGACACTCGCGGAAGGCGTATCTCGTCCCTGGTGTCCAGGCGTATGCTCTGTGCGGGGTGTGGCAGTGTCGTGCTGGAGGGCGCCACTGGTAGCGATGTGAGCTTCCTCGCCTCGCTTCGCCTCACACCGGGTGTTTGCATAGTTGGCAGTGCATTCGCACCTTTCCTATCCCTGTCCCCGTACCGACTTGGCCCGACTTTGCTCGACTGCCGCTCGCTGCCGCTCGGGTCGTGGTCCATATGACGGCGCAAGCACGACAAACGTCTGCGGGACTAGACGACGCGACTAAGGAATAAATTTATGATTACAAATCAAATTTGGAACTGTACAGTGCAGCACAACAATAGGCGCTGACGCATTTCAGGGCAGATTCGTACTGTTTTATCGTTTTCAAAGACTTCCCGGCAAACTTCGTTAGCACATTCTCCCTCAAACTGAGTTAATTACCGCATTATCGTACCGTTGCATTACTTTAAAATGCTTAAGAAAGCATCTTTGTCATAACAGAAAGGTAGTATGAAACGACTGCTGGCAGGATGGCGGCTTAAAAAGGAAAAAATGCAGGGGAGCCAAAAGTACCATTTTTATTGGTTCATTTTTATTTTATTTTATTTTTTTTTGTTTTCGCACCATTACAGTAGTTTAAAATGCTTAAGGAAACGTCTTTGTCACAACAGAAGGGTAGTATCGAAAGAGGGCTGGCAGGAGTAGCGATATAAAAAGGAAGAAAAAAAGAAGGGGAGCCAACAGCACCCGGTGGTCCCAGGCGGTCACCCATCCAAGTACTAACCGGGCCCGATGTGGCTTAACTTCGGTGATCGGACGAGAACCGGTGTATTTAACATGGTATGGCCGTTGGCGTACATATACTGTAGGCGCACGGCAGAATTCGCATTCGGCTCTTCTCCCAACACACAAAATGTTAGTTTTCGGCCGCATTTGACGAAAGCACCTCCTTCCGCAACAGCGAGTTCCTCGAGGACGGCGCGGAGTGCGCGCCCGACGTCCCAGCAGAACGATTGCCGAATTGGCGAGCGCGCCGTCGCGTGTGTGAGACGCACAGCTGCTCGTAGCACCTCCTGTCATTCGCTTGTCGCGTGCAACCTTCGACACTCGCGGAAGGCGTATCTCGTCCCTGGTGTCCAGGCGTATGCTCTGTGCGGGGTGTGGCAGTGTCGTGCTGGAGGGCGCCACTGGTAGCGATGTGAGCTTCCTCGCCTCGCTTCGCCTCACACCGGGTGTTTGCATAGTTGGCAGTGCATTCGCACCTTTCCTATCCCTGTCCCCGTACCGACTTGGCCCGACTTTGCTCGACTGCCGCTCGCTGCCGCTCGGGTCGTGGTCCATATGACGGCGCAAGCACGACAAACGTCTGCGGGACTAGACGACGCGACTAAGGAATAAATTTATGATTACAAATCAAATTTGGAACTGTACAGTGCAGCACAACAATAGGCGCTGACGCATTTCAGGGCAGATTCGTACTGTTTTATCGTTTTCAAAGACTTCCCGGCAAACTTCGTTAGCACATTCTCCCTCAAACTGAGTTAATTACCGCATTATCGTACCGTTGCATTACTTTAAAATGCTTAAGAAAGCATCTTTGTCATAACAGAAAGGTAGTATGAAACGACTGCTGGCAGGATGGCGGCTTAAAAAGGAAAAAATGCAGGGGAGCCAAAAGTACCATTTTTATTGGTTCATTTTTATTTTATTTTATTTTTTTTTGTTTTCGCACCATTACAGTAGTTTAAAATGCTTAAGGAAACGTCTTTGTCACAACAGAAGGGTAGTATCGAAAGAGGGCTGGCAGGAGTAGCGATATAAAAAGGAAGAAAAAAAGAAGGGGAGCCAACAGCACCCGGTGGTCCCAGGCGGTCACCCATCCAAGTACTAACCGGGCCCGATGTTGCTTAACTTCGGTGATCGGACGAGAACCGGTGTATTTAACATGGTATGGCCGTTGGCGTACATATACTGTAGGCGCACGGCAGAATTCGCATTCGGCTCTTCTCCCAACACACAAAATGTTAGTTTTCGGCCGCATTTGACGAAAGCACCTCCTTCCGCAACAGCGAGTTCCTCGAGGACGGCGCGGAGTGCGCGCCCGACGTCCCAGCAGAACGATTGCCGAATTGGCGAGCGCGCCGTCGCGTGTGTGAAACGCACAGCTGCTCGTAGCACCTCCTGTCATTCGCTTGTCGCGTGCAACCTTCGACACTCGCGGAAGGCGTATCTCGTCCCTGGTGTCCAGGCGTATGCTCTGTGCGGGGTGTGGCAGTGTCGTGCTGGAGGGCGCCACTGGTAGCGATGTGAGCTTCCTCGCCTCGCTTCGCCTCACACCGGGTGTTTGCATAGTTGGCAGTGCATTCGCACCTTTCCTATCCCTGTCCCCGTACCGACTTGGCCCGACTTTGCTCGACTGCCGCTCGCTGCCGCTCGGGTCGTGGTCCATATGACGGCGCAAGCACGACAAACGTCTGCGGGACTAGACGACGCGACTAAGGAATAAATTTATGATTACAAATCAAATTTGGAACTGTACAGTGCAGCACAACAATAGGCGCTGACGCATTTCAGGGCAGATTCGTACTGTTTTATCGTTTTCAAAGACTTCCCGGCAAACTTCGTTAGCACATTCTCCCTCAAACTGAGTTAATTACCGCATTATCGTACCGTTGCATTACTTTAAAATGCTTAAGAAAGCATCTTTGTCATAACAGAAAGGTAGTATGAAACGACTGCTGGCAGGATGGCGGCTTAAAAAGGAAAAAATGCAGGGGAGCCAAAAGTACCATTTTTATTGGTTCATTTTTATTTTATTTTATTTTTTTTTGTTTTCGCACCATTACAGTAGTTTAAAATGCTTAAGGAAACGTCTTTGTCACAACAGAAGGGTAGTATCGAAAGAGGGCTGGCAGGAGTAGCGATATAAAAAGGAAGAAAAAAAGAAGGGGAGCCAACAGCACCCGGTGGTCCCAGGCGGTCACCCATCCAAGTACTAACCGGGCCCGATGTGGCTTAACTTCGGTGATCGGACGAGAACCGGTGTATTTAACATGGTATGGCCGTTGGCGTACATATACTGTAGGCGCACGGCAGAATTCGCATTCGGCTCTTCTCCCAACACACAAAATGTTAGTTTTCGGCCGCATTTGACGAAAGCACCTCCTTCCGCAACAGCGAGTTCCTCGAGGACGGCGCGGAGTGCGCGCCCGACGTCCCAGCAGAACGATTGCCGAATTGGCGAGCGCGCCGTCGCGTGTGTGAGACGCACAGCTGCTCGTAGCACCTCCTGTCATTCGCTTGTCGCGTGCAACCTTCGACACTCGCGGAAGGCGTATCTCGTCCCTGGTGTCCAGGCGTATGCTCTGTGCGGGGTGTGGCAGTGTCGTGCTGGAGGGCGCCACTGGTAGCGATGTGAGCTTCCTCGCCTCGCTTCGCCTCACACCGGGTGTTTGCATAGTTGGCAGTGCATTCGCACCTTTCCTATCCCTGTCCCCGTACCGACTTGGCCCGACTTTGCTCGACTGCCGCTCGCTGCCGCTCGGGTCGTGGTCCATATGACGGCGCAAGCACGACAAACGTCTGCGGGACTAGACGACGCGACTAAGGAATAAATTTATGATTACAAATCAAATTTGGAACTGTACAGTGCAGCACAACAATAGGCGCTGACGCATTTCAGGGCAGATTCGTACTGTTTTATCGTTTTCAAAGACTTCCCGGCAAACTTCGTTAGCACATTCTCCCTCAAACTGAGTTAATTACCGCATTATCGTACCGTTGCATTACTTTAAAATGCTTAAGAAAGCATCTTTGTCATAACAGAAAGGTAGTATGAAACGACTGCTGGCAGGATGGCGGCTTAAAAAGGAAAAAATGCAGGGGAGCCAAAAGTACCATTTTTATTGGTTCATTTTTATTTTATTTTATTTTTTTTTGTTTTCGCACCATTACAGTAGTTTAAAATGCTTAAGGAAACGTCTTTGTCACAACAGAAGGGTAGTATCGAAAGAGGGCTGGCAGGAGTAGCGATATAAAAAGGAAGAAAAAAAGAAGGGGAGCCAACAGCACCCGGTGGTCCCAGGCGGTCACCCATCCAAGTACTAACCGGGCCCGATGTTGCTTAACTTCGGTGATCGGACGAGAACCGGTGTATTTAACATGGTATGGCCGTTGGCGTACATATACTGTAGGCGCACGGCAGAATTCGCATTCGGCTCTTCTCCCAACACACAAAATGTTAGTTTTCGGCCGCATTTGACGAAAGCACCTCCTTCCGCAACAGCGAGTTCCTCGAGGACGGCGCGGAGTGCGCGCCCGACGTCCCAGCAGAACGATTGCCGAATTGGCGAGCGCGCCGTCGCGTGTGTGAAACGCACAGCTGCTCGTAGCACCTCCTGTCATTCGCTTGTCGCGTGCAACCTTCGACACTCGCGGAAGGCGTATCTCGTCCCTGGTGTCCAGGCGTATGCTCTGTGCGGGGTGTGGCAGTGTCGTGCTGGAGGGCGCCACTGGTAGCGATGTGAGCTTCCTCGCCTCGCTTCGCCTCACACCGGGTGTTTGCATAGTTGGCAGTGCATTCGCACCTTTCCTATCCCTGTCCCCGTACCGACTTGGCCCGACTTTGCTCGACTGCCGCTCGCTGCCGCTCGGGTCGTGGTCCATATGACGGCGCAAGCACGACAAACGTCTGCGGGACTAGACGACGCGACTAAGGAATAAATTTATGATTACAAATCAAATTTGGAACTGTACAGTGCAGCACAACAATAGGCGCTGACGCATTTCAGGGCAGATTCGTACTGTTTTATCGTTTTCAAAGACTTCCCGGCAAACTTCGTTAGCACATTCTCCCTCAAACTGAGTTAATTACCGCATTATCGTACCGTTGCATTACTTTAAAATGCTTAAGAAAGCATCTTTGTCATAACAGAAAGGTAGTATGAAACGACTGCTGGCAGGATGGCGGCTTAAAAAGGAAAAAATGCAGGGGAGCCAAAAGTACCATTTTTATTGGTTCATTTTTATTTTATTTTATTTTTTTTTGTTTTCGCACCATTACAGTAGTTTAAAATGCTTAAGGAAACGTCTTTGTCACAACAGAAGGGTAGTATCGAAAGAGGGCTGGCAGGAGTAGCGATATAAAAAGGAAGAAAAAAAGAAGGGGAGCCAACAGCACCCGGTGGTCCCAGGCGGTCACCCATCCAAGTACTAACCGGGCCCGATGTGGCTTAACTTCGGTGATCGGACGAGAACCGGTGTATTTAACATGGTATGGCCGTTGGCGTACATATACTGTAGGCGCACGGCAGAATTCGCATTCGGCTCTTCTCCCAACACACAAAATGTTAGTTTTCGGCCGCATTTGACGAAAGCACCTCCTTCCGCAACAGCGAGTTCCTCGAGGACGGCGCGGAGTGCGCGCCCGACGTCCCAGCAGAACGATTGCCGAATTGGCGAGCGCGCCGTCGCGTGTGTGAGACGCACAGCTGCTCGTAGCACCTCCTGTCATTCGCTTGTCGCGTGCAACCTTCGACACTCGCGGAAGGCGTATCTCGTCCCTGGTGTCCAGGCGTATGCTCTGTGCGGGGTGTGGCAGTGTCGTGCTGGAGGGCGCCACTGGTAGCGATGTGAGCTTCCTCGCCTCGCTTCGCCTCACACCGGGTGTTTGCATAGTTGGCAGTGCATTCGCACCTTTCCTATCCCTGTCCCCGTACCGACTTGGCCCGACTTTGCTCGACTGCCGCTCGCTGCCGCTCGGGTCGTGGTCCATATGACGGCGCAAGCACGACAAACGTCTGCGGGACTAGACGACGCGACTAAGGAATAAATTTATGATTACAAATCAAATTTGGAACTGTACAGTGCAGCACAACAATAGGCGCTGACGCATTTCAGGGCAGATTCGTACTGTTTTATCGTTTTCAAAGACTTCCCGGCAAACTTCGTTAGCACATTCTCCCTCAAACTGAGTTAATTACCGCATTATCGTACCGTTGCATTACTTTAAAATGCTTAAGAAAGCATCTTTGTCATAACAGAAAGGTAGTATGAAACGACTGCTGGCAGGATGGCGGCTTAAAAAGGAAAAAATGCAGGGGAGCCAAAAGTACCATTTTTATTGGTTCATTTTTATTTTATTTTATTTTTTTTTGTTTTCGCACCATTACAGTAGTTTAAAATGCTTAAGGAAACGTCTTTGTCACAACAGAAGGGTAGTATCGAAAGAGGGCTGGCAGGAGTAGCGATATAAAAAGGAAGAAAAAAAGAAGGGGAGCCAACAGCACCCGGTGGTCCCAGGCGGTCACCCATCCAAGTACTAACCGGGCCCGATGTTGCTTAACTTCGGTGATCGGACGAGAACCGGTGTATTTAACATGGTATGGCCGTTGGCGTACATATACTGTAGGCGCACGGCAGAATTCGCATTCGGCTCTTCTCCCAACACACAAAATGTTAGTTTTCGGCCGCATTTGACGAAAGCACCTCCTTCCGCAACAGCGAGTTCCTCGAGGACGGCGCGGAGTGCGCGCCCGACGTCCCAGCAGAACGATTGCCGAATTGGCGAGCGCGCCGTCGCGTGTGTGAAACGCACAGCTGCTCGTAGCACCTCCTGTCATTCGCTTGTCGCGTGCAACCTTCGACACTCGCGGAAGGCGTATCTCGTCCCTGGTGTCCAGGCGTATGCTCTGTGCGGGGTGTGGCAGTGTCGTGCTGGAGGGCGCCACTGGTAGCGATGTGAGCTTCCTCGCCTCGCTTCGCCTCACACCGGGTGTTTGCATAGTTGGCAGTGCATTCGCACCTTTCCTATCCCTGTCCCCGTACCGACTTGGCCCGACTTTGCTCGACTGCCGCTCGCTGCCGCTCGGGTCGTGGTCCATATGACGGCGCAAGCACGACAAACGTCTGCGGGACTAGACGACGCGACTAAGGAATAAATTTATGATTACAAATCAAATTTGGAACTGTACAGTGCAGCACAACAATAGGCGCTGACGCATTTCAGGGCAGATTCGTACTGTTTTATCGTTTTCAAAGACTTCCCGGCAAACTTCGTTAGCACATTCTCCCTCAAACTGAGTTAATTACCGCATTATCGTACCGTTGCATTACTTTAAAATGCTTAAGAAAGCATCTTTGTCATAACAGAAAGGTAGTATGAAACGACTGCTGGCAGGATGGCGGCTTAAAAAGGAAAAAATGCAGGGGAGCCAAAAGTACCATTTTTATTGGTTCATTTTTATTTTATTTTATTTTTTTTTGTTTTCGCACCATTACAGTAGTTTAAAATGCTTAAGGAAACGTCTTTGTCACAACAGAAGGGTAGTATCGAAAGAGGGCTGGCAGGAGTAGCGATATAAAAAGGAAGAAAAAAAGAAGGGGAGCCAACAGCACCCGGTGGTCCCAGGCGGTCACCCATCCAAGTACTAACCGGGCCCGATGTTGCTTAACTTCGGTGATCGGACGAGAACCGGTGTATTTAACATGGTATGGCCGTTGGCGTACATATACTGTAGGCGCACGGCAGAATTCGCATTCGGCTCTTCTCCCAACACACAAAATGTTAGTTTTCGGCCGCATTTGACGAAAGCACCTCCTTCCGCAACAGCGAGTTCCTCGAGGACGGCGCGGAGTGCGCGCCCGACGTCCCAGCAGAACGATTGCCGAATTGGCGAGCGCGCCGTCGCGTGTGTGAAACGCACAGCTGCTCGTAGCACCTCCTGTCATTCGCTTGTCGCGTGCAACCTTCGACACTCGCGGAAGGCGTATCTCGTCCCTGGTGTCCAGGCGTATGCTCTGTGCGGGGTGTGGCAGTGTCGTGCTGGAGGGCGCCACTGGTAGCGATGTGAGCTTCCTCGCCTCGCTTCGCCTCACACCGGGTGTTTGCATAGTTGGCAGTGCATTCGCACCTTTCCTATCCCTGTCCCCGTACCGACTTGGCCCGACTTTGCTCGACTGCCGCTCGCTGCCGCTCGGGTCGTGGTCCATATGACGGCGCAAGCACGACAAACGTCTGCGGGACTAGACGACGCGACTAAGGAATAAATTTATGATTACAAATCAAATTTGGAACTGTACAGTGCAGCACAACAATAGGCGCTGACGCATTTCAGGGCAGATTCGTACTGTTTTATCGTTTTCAAAGACTTCCCGGCAAACTTCGTTAGCACATTCTCCCTCAAACTGAGTTAATTACCGCATTATCGTACCGTTGCATTACTTTAAAATGCTTAAGAAAGCATCTTTGTCATAACAGAAAGGTAGTATGAAACGACTGCTGGCAGGATGGCGGCTTAAAAAGGAAAAAATGCAGGGGAGCCAAAAGTACCATTTTTATTGGTTCATTTTTATTTTATTTTATTTTTTTTTGTTTTCGCACCATTACAGTAGTTTAAAATGCTTAAGGAAACGTCTTTGTCACAACAGAAGGGTAGTATCGAAAGAGGGCTGGCAGGAGTAGCGATATAAAAAGGAAGAAAAAAAGAAGGGGAGCCAACAGCACCCGGTGGTCCCAGGCGGTCACCCATCCAAGTACTAACCGGGCCCGATGTGGCTTAACTTCGGTGATCGGACGAGAACCGGTGTATTTAACATGGTATGGCCGTTGGCGTACATATACTGTAGGCGCACGGCAGAATTCGCATTCGGCTCTTCTCCCAACACACAAAATGTTAGTTTTCGGCCGCATTTGACGAAAGCACCTCCTTCCGCAACAGCGAGTTCCTCGAGGACGGCGCGGAGTGCGCGCCCGACGTCCCAGCAGAACGATTGCCGAATTGGCGAGCGCGCCGTCGCGTGTGTGAGACGCACAGCTGCTCGTAGCACCTCCTGTCATTCGCTTGTCGCGTGCAACCTTCGACACTCGCGGAAGGCGTATCTCGTCCCTGGTGTCCAGGCGTATGCTCTGTGCGGGGTGTGGCAGTGTCGTGCTGGAGGGCGCCACTGGTAGCGATGTGAGCTTCCTCGCCTCGCTTCGCCTCACACCGGGTGTTTGCATAGTTGGCAGTGCATTCGCACCTTTCCTATCCCTGTCCCCGTACCGACTTGGCCCGACTTTGCTCGACTGCCGCTCGCTGCCGCTCGGGTCGTGGTCCATATGACGGCGCAAGCACGACAAACGTCTGCGGGACTAGACGACGCGACTAAGGAATAAATTTATGATTACAAATCAAATTTGGAACTGTACAGTGCAGCACAACAATAGGCGCTGACGCATTTCAGGGCAGATTCGTACTGTTTTATCGTTTTCAAAGACTTCCCGGCAAACTTCGTTAGCACATTCTCCCTCAAACTGAGTTAATTACCGCATTATCGTACCGTTGCATTACTTTAAAATGCTTAAGAAAGCATCTTTGTCATAACAGAAAGGTAGTATGAAACGACTGCTGGCAGGATGGCGGCTTAAAAAGGAAAAAATGCAGGGGAGCCAAAAGTACCATTTTTATTGGTTCATTTTTATTTTATTTTATTTTTTTTTTGTTTTCGCACCATTACAGTAGTTTAAAATGCTTAAGGAAACGTCTTTGTCACAACAGAAGGGTAGTATCGAAAGAGGGCTGGCAGGAGTAGCGATATAAAAAGGAAGAAAAAAAGAAGGGGAGCCAACAGCACCCGGTGGTCCCAGGCGGTCACCCATCCAAGTACTAACCGGGCCCGATGTGGCTTAACTTCGGTGATCGGACGAGAACCGGTGTATTTAACATGGTATGGCCGTTGGCGTACATATACTGTAGGCGCACGGCAGAATTCGCATTCGGCTCTTCTCCCAACACACAAAATGTTAGTTTTCGGCCGCATTTGACGAAAGCACCTCCTTCCGCAACAGCGAGTTCCTCGAGGACGGCGCGGAGTGCGCGCCCGACGTCCCAGCAGAACGATTGCCGAATTGGCGAGCGCGCCGTCGCGTGTGTGAGACGCACAGCTGCTCGTAGCACCTCCTGTCATTCGCTTGTCGCGTGCAACCTTCGACACTCGCGGAAGGCGTATCTCGTCCCTGGTGTCCAGGCGTATGCTCTGTGCGGGGTGTGGCAGTGTCGTGCTGGAGGGCGCCACTGGTAGCGATGTGAGCTTCCTCGCCTCGCTTCGCCTCACACCGGGTGTTTGCATAGTTGGCAGTGCATTCGCACCTTTCCTATCCCTGTCCCCGTACCGACTTGGCCCGACTTTGCTCGACTGCCGCTCGCTGCCGCTCGGGTCGTGGTCCATATGACGGCGCAAGCACGACAAACGTCTGCGGGACTAGACGACGCGACTAAGGAATAAATTTATGATTACAAATCAAATTTGGAACTGTACAGTGCAGCACAACAATAGGCGCTGACGCATTTCAGGGCAGATTCGTACTGTTTTATCGTTTTCAAAGACTTCCCGGCAAACTTCGTTAGCACATTCTCCCTCAAACTGAGTTAATTACCGCATTATCGTACCGTTGCATTACTTTAAAATGCTTAAGAAAGCATCTTTGTCATAACAGAAAGGTAGTATGAAACGACTGCTGGCAGGATGGCGGCTTAAAAAGGAAAAAATGCAGGGGAGCCAAAAGTACCATTTTTATTGGTTCATTTTTATTTTATTTTATTTTTTTTTTGTTTTCGCACCATTACAGTAGTTTAAAATGCTTAAGGAAACGTCTTTGTCACAACAGAAGGGTAGTATCGAAAGAGGGCTGGCAGGAGTAGCGATATAAAAAGGAAGAAAAAAAGAAGGGGAGCCAACAGCACCCGGTGGTCCCAGGCGGTCACCCATCCAAGTACTAACCGGGCCCGATGTGGCTTAACTTCGGTGATCGGACGAGAACCGGTGTATTTAACATGGTATGGCCGTTGGCGTACATATACTGTAGGCGCACGGCAGAATTCGCATTCGGCTCTTCTCCCAACACACAAAATGTTAGTTTTCGGCCGCATTTGACGAAAGCACCTCCTTCCGCAACAGCGAGTTCCTCGAGGACGGCGCGGAGTGCGCGCCCGACGTCCCAGCAGAACGATTGCCGAATTGGCGAGCGCGCCGTCGCGTGTGTGAGACGCACAGCTGCTCGTAGCACCTCCTGTCATTCGCTTGTCGCGTGCAACCTTCGACACTCGCGGAAGGCGTATCTCGTCCCTGGTGTCCAGGCGTATGCTCTGTGCGGGGTGTGGCAGTGTCGTGCTGGAGGGCGCCACTGGTAGCGATGTGAGCTTCCTCGCCTCGCTTCGCCTCACACCGGGTGTTTGCATAGTTGGCAGTGCATTCGCACCTTTCCTATCCCTGTCCCCGTACCGACTTGGCCCGACTTTGCTCGACTGCCGCTCGCTGCCGCTCGGGTCGTGGTCCATATGACGGCGCAAGCACGACAAACGTCTGCGGGACTAGACGACGCGACTAAGGAATAAATTTATGATTACAAATCAAATTTGGAACTGTACAGTGCAGCACAACAATAGGCGCTGACGCATTTCAGGGCAGATTCGTACTGTTTTATCGTTTTCAAAGACTTCCCGGCAAACTTCGTTAGCACATTCTCCCTCAAACTGAGTTAATTACCGCATTATCGTACCGTTGCATTACTTTAAAATGCTTAAGAAAGCATCTTTGTCATAACAGAAAGGTAGTATGAAACGACTGCCGGCAGGATGGCGGCTTAAAAAGGAAAAAATGCAGGGGAGCCAAAAGTACCATTTTTATTGGTTCATTTTTATTTTATTTTATTTTTTTTTGTTTTCGCACCATTACAGTAGTTTAAAATGCTTAAGGAAACGTCTTTGTCACAACAGAAGGGTAGTATCGAAAGAGGGCTGGCAGGAGTAGCGATATAAAAAGGAAGAAAAAAAGAAGGGGAGCCAACAGCACCCGGTGGTCCCAGGCGGTCACCCATCCAAGTACTAACCGGGCCCGATGTGGCTTAACTTCGGTGATCGGACGAGAACCGGTGTATTTAACATGGTATGGCCGTTGGCGTACATATACTGTAGGCGCACGGCAGAATTCGCATTCGGCTCTTCTCCCAACACACAAAATGTTAGTTTTCGGCCGCATTTGACGAAAGCACCTCCTTCCGCAACAGCGAGTTCCTCGAGGACGGCGCGGAGTGCGCGCCCGACGTCCCAGCAGAACGATTGCCGAATTGGCGAGCGCGCCGTCGCGTGTGTGAGACGCACAGCTGCTCGTAGCACCTCCTGTCATTCGCTTGTCGCGTGCAACCTTCGACACTCGCGGAAGGCGTATCTCGTCCCTGGTGTCCAGGCGTATGCTCTGTGCGGGGTGTGGCAGTGTCGTGCTGGAGGGCGCCACTGGTAGCGATGTGAGCTTCCTCGCCTCGCTTCGCCTCACACCGGGTGTTTGCATAGTTGGCAGTGCATTCGCACCTTTCCTATCCCTGTCCCCGTACCGACTTGGCCCGACTTTGCTCGACTGCCGCTCGCTGCCGCTCGGGTCGTGGTCCATATGACGGCGCAAGCACGACAAACGTCTGCGGGACTAGACGACGCGACTAAGGAATAAATTTATGATTACAAATCAAATTTGGAACTGTACAGTGCAGCACAACAATAGGCGCTGACGCATTTCAGGGCAGATTCGTACTGTTTTATCGTTTTCAAAGACTTCCCGGCAAACTTCGTTAGCACATTCTCCCTCAAACTGAGTTAATTACCGCATTATCGTACCGTTGCATTACTTTAAAATGCTTAAGAAAGCATCTTTGTCATAACAGAAAGGTAGTATGAAACGACTGCTGGCAGGATGGCGGCTTAAAAAGGAAAAAATGCAGGGGAGCCAAAAGTACCATTTTTATTGGTTCATTTTTATTTTATTTTATTTTTTTTTGTTTTCGCACCATTACAGTAGTTTAAAATGCTTAAGGAAACGTCTTTGTCACAACAGAAGGGTAGTATCGAAAGAGGGCTGGCAGGAGTAGCGATATAAAAAGGAAGAAAAAAAGAAGGGGAGCCAACAGCACCCGGTGGTCCCAGGCGGTCACCCATCCAAGTACTAACCGGGCCCGATGTGGCTTAACTTCGGTGATCGGACGAGAACCGGTGTATTTAACATGGTATGGCCGTTGGCGTACATATACTGTAGGCGCACGGCAGAATTCGCATTCGGCTCTTCTCCCAACACACAAAATGTTAGTTTTCGGCCGCATTTGACGAAAGCACCTCCTTCCGCAACAGCGAGTTCCTCGAGGACGGCGCGGAGTGCGCGCCCGACGTCCCAGCAGAACGATTGCCGAATTGGCGAGCGCGCCGTCGCGTGTGTGAGACGCACAGCTGCTCGTAGCACCTCCTGTCATTCGCTTGTCGCGTGCAACCTTCGACACTCGCGGAAGGCGTATCTCGTCCCTGGTGTCCAGGCGTATGCTCTGTGCGGGGTGTGGCAGTGTCGTGCTGGAGGGCGCCACTGGTAGCGATGTGAGCTTCCTCGCCTCGCTTCGCCTCACACCGGGTGTTTGCATAGTTGGCAGTGCATTCGCACCTTTCCTATCCCTGTCCCCGTACCGACTTGGCCCGACTTTGCTCGACTGCCGCTCGCTGCCGCTCGGGTCGTGGTCCATATGACGGCGCAAGCACGACAAACGTCTGCGGGACTAGACGACGCGACTAAGGAATAAATTTATGATTACAAATCAAATTTGGAACTGTACAGTGCAGCACAACAATAGGCGCTGACGCATTTCAGGGCAGATTCGTACTGTTTTATCGTTTTCAAAGACTTCCCGGCAAACTTCGTTAGCACATTCTCCCTCAAACTGAGTTAATTACCGCATTATCGTACCGTTGCATTACTTTAAAATGCTTAAGAAAGCATCTTTGTCATAACAGAAAGGTAGTATGAAACGACTGCCGGCAGGATGGCGGCTTAAAAAGGAAAAAATGCAGGGGAGCCAAAAGTACCATTTTTATTGGTTCATTTTTATTTTATTTTATTTTTTTTTGTTTTCGCACCATTACAGTAGTTTAAAATGCTTAAGGAAACGTCTTTGTCACAACAGAAGGGTAGTATCGAAAGAGGGCTGGCAGGAGTAGCGATATAAAAAGGAAGAAAAAAAGAAGGGGAGCCAACAGCACCCGGTGGTCCCAGGCGGTCACCCATCCAAGTACTAACCGGGCCCGATGTGGCTTAACTTCGGTGATCGGACGAGAACCGGTGTATTTAACATGGTATGGCCGTTGGCGTACATATACTGTAGGCGCACGGCAGAATTCGCATTCGGCTCTTCTCCCAACACACAAAATGTTAGTTTTCGGCCGCATTTGACGAAAGCACCTCCTTCCGCAACAGCGAGTTCCTCGAGGACGGCGCGGAGTGCGCGCCCGACGTCCCAGCAGAACGATTGCCGAATTGGCGAGCGCGCCGTCGCGTGTGTGAGACGCACAGCTGCTCGTAGCACCTCCTGTCATTCGCTTGTCGCGTGCAACCTTCGACACTCGCGGAAGGCGTATCTCGTCCCTGGTGTCCAGGCGTATGCTCTGTGCGGGGTGTGGCAGTGTCGTGCTGGAGGGCGCCACTGGTAGCGATGTGAGCTTCCTCGCCTCGCTTCGCCTCACACCGGGTGTTTGCATAGTTGGCAGTGCATTCGCACCTTTCCTATCCCTGTCCCCGTACCGACTTGGCCCGACTTTGCTCGACTGCCGCTCGCTGCCGCTCGGGTCGTGGTCCATATGACGGCGCAAGCACGACAAACGTCTGCGGGACTAGACGACGCGACTAAGGAATAAATTTATGATTACAAATCAAATTTGGAACTGTACAGTGCAGCACAACAATAGGCGCTGACGCATTTCAGGGCAGATTCGTACTGTTTTATCGTTTTCAAAGACTTCCCGGCAAACTTCGTTAGCACATTCTCCCTCAAACTGAGTTAATTACCGCATTATCGTACCGTTGCATTACTTTAAAATGCTTAAGAAAGCATCTTTGTCATAACAGAAAGGTAGTATGAAACGACTGCCGGCAGGATGGCGGCTTAAAAAGGAAAAAATGCAGGGGAGCCAAAAGTACCATTTTTATTGGTTCATTTTTATTTTATTTTATTTTTTTTTGTTTTCGCACCATTACAGTAGTTTAAAATGCTTAAGGAAACGTCTTTGTCACAACAGAAGGGTAGTATCGAAAGAGGGCTGGCAGGAGTAGCGATATAAAAAGGAAGAAAAAAAGAAGGGGAGCCAACAGCACCCGGTGGTCCCAGGCGGTCACCCATCCAAGTACTAACCGGGCCCGATGTGGCTTAACTTCGGTGATCGGACGAGAACCGGTGTATTTAACATGGTATGGCCGTTGGCGTACATATACTGTAGGCGCACGGCAGAATTCGCATTCGGCTCTTCTCCCAACACACAAAATGTTAGTTTTCGGCCGCATTTGACGAAAGCACCTCCTTCCGCAACAGCGAGTTCCTCGAGGACGGCGCGGAGTGCGCGCCCGACGTCCCAGCAGAACGATTGCCGAATTGGCGAGCGCGCCGTCGCGTGTGTGAGACGCACAGCTGCTCGTAGCACCTCCTGTCATTCGCTTGTCGCGTGCAACCTTCGACACTCGCGGAAGGCGTATCTCGTCCCTGGTGTCCAGGCGTATGCTCTGTGCGGGGTGTGGCAGTGTCGTGCTGGAGGGCGCCACTGGTAGCGATGTGAGCTTCCTCGCCTCGCTTCGCCTCACACCGGGTGTTTGCATAGTTGGCAGTGCATTCGCACCTTTCCTATCCCTGTCCCCGTACCGACTTGGCCCGACTTTGCTCGACTGCCGCTCGCTGCCGCTCGGGTCGTGGTCCATATGACGGCGCAAGCACGACAAACGTCTGCGGGACTAGACGACGCGACTAAGGAATAAATTTATGATTACAAATCAAATTTGGAACTGTACAGTGCAGCACAACAATAGGCGCTGACGCATTTCAGGGCAGATTCGTACTGTTTTATCGTTTTCAAAGACTTCCCGGCAAACTTCGTTAGCACATTCTCCCTCAAACTGAGTTAATTACCGCATTATCGTACCGTTGCATTACTTTAAAATGCTTAAGAAAGCATCTTTGTCATAACAGAAAGGTAGTATGAAACGACTGCCGGCAGGATGGCGGCTTAAAAAGGAAAAAATGCAGGGGAGCCAAAAGTACCATTTTTATTGGTTCATTTTTATTTTATTTTATTTTTTTTTGTTTTCGCACCATTACAGTAGTTTAAAATGCTTAAGGAAACGTCTTTGTCACAACAGAAGGGTAGTATCGAAAGAGGGCTGGCAGGAGTAGCGATATAAAAAGGAAGAAAAAAAGAAGGGGAGCCAACAGCACCCGGTGGTCCCAGGCGGTCACCCATCCAAGTACTAACCGGGCCCGATGTGGCTTAACTTCGGTGATCGGACGAGAACCGGTGTATTTAACATGGTATGGCCGTTGGCGTACATATACTGTAGGCGCACGGCAGAATTCGCATTCGGCTCTTCTCCCAACACACAAAATGTTAGTTTTCGGCCGCATTTGACGAAAGCACCTCCTTCCGCAACAGCGAGTTCCTCGAGGACGGCGCGGAGTGCGCGCCCGACGTCCCAGCAGAACGATTGCCGAATTGGCGAGCGCGCCGTCGCGTGTGTGAGACGCACAGCTGCTCGTAGCACCTCCTGTCATTCGCTTGTCGCGTGCAACCTTCGACACTCGCGGAAGGCGTATCTCGTCCCTGGTGTCCAGGCGTATGCTCTGTGCGGGGTGTGGCAGTGTCGTGCTGGAGGGCGCCACTGGTAGCGATGTGAGCTTCCTCGCCTCGCTTCGCCTCACACCGGGTGTTTGCATAGTTGGCAGTGCATTCGCACCTTTCCTATCCCTGTCCCCGTACCGACTTGGCCCGACTTTGCTCGACTGCCGCTCGCTGCCGCTCGGGTCGTGGTCCATATGACGGCGCAAGCACGACAAACGTCTGCGGGACTAGACGACGCGACTAAGGAATAAATTTATGATTACAAATCAAATTTGGAACTGTACAGTGCAGCACAACAATAGGCGCTGACGCATTTCAGGGCAGATTCGTACTGTTTTATCGTTTTCAAAGACTTCCCGGCAAACTTCGTTAGCACATTCTCCCTCAAACTGAGTTAATTACCGCATTATCGTACCGTTGCATTACTTTAAAATGCTTAAGAAAGCATCTTTGTCATAACAGAAAGGTAGTATGAAACGACTGCTGGCAGGATGGCGGCTTAAAAAGGAAAAAATGCAGGGGAGCCAAAAGTACCATTTTTATTGGTTCATTTTTATTTTATTTTATTTTTTTTTGTTTTCGCACCATTACAGTAGTTTAAAATGCTTAAGGAAACGTCTTTGTCACAACAGAAGGGTAGTATCGAAAGAGGGCTGGCAGGAGTAGCGATATAAAAAGGAAGAAAAAAAGAAGGGGAGCCAACAGCACCCGGTGGTCCCAGGCGGTCACCCATCCAAGTACTAACCGGGCCCGATGTGGCTTAACTTCGGTGATCGGACGAGAACCGGTGTATTTAACATGGTATGGCCGTTGGCGTACATATACTGTAGGCGCACGGCAGAATTCGCATTCGGCTCTTCTCCCAACACACAAAATGTTAGTTTTCGGCCGCATTTGACGAAAGCACCTCCTTCCGCAACAGCGAGTTCCTCGAGGACGGCGCGGAGTGCGCGCCCGACGTCCCAGCAGAACGATTGCCGAATTGGCGAGCGCGCCGTCGCGTGTGTGAGACGCACAGCTGCTCGTAGCACCTCCTGTCATTCGCTTGTCGCGTGCAACCTTCGACACTCGCGGAAGGCGTATCTCGTCCCTGGTGTCCAGGCGTATGCTCTGTGCGGGGTGTGGCAGTGTCGTGCTGGAGGGCGCCACTGGTAGCGATGTGAGCTTCCTCGCCTCGCTTCGCCTCACACCGGGTGTTTGCATAGTTGGCAGTGCATTCGCACCTTTCCTATCCCTGTCCCCGTACCGACTTGGCCCGACTTTGCTCGACTGCCGCTCGCTGCCGCTCGGGTCGTGGTCCATATGACGGCGCAAGCACGACAAACGTCTGCGGGACTAGACGACGCGACTAAGGAATAAATTTATGATTACAAATCAAATTTGGAACTGTACAGTGCAGCACAACAATAGGCGCTGACGCATTTCAGGGCAGATTCGTACTGTTTTATCGTTTTCAAAGACTTCCCGGCAAACTTCGTTAGCACATTCTCCCTCAAACTGAGTTAATTACCGCATTATCGTACCGTTGCATTACTTTAAAATGCTTAAGAAAGCATCTTTGTCATAACAGAAAGGTAGTATGAAACGACTGCCGGCAGGATGGCGGCTTAAAAAGGAAAAAATGCAGGGGAGCCAAAAGTACCATTTTTATTGGTTCATTTTTATTTTATTTTATTTTTTTTTGTTTTCGCACCATTACAGTAGTTTAAAATGCTTAAGGAAACGTCTTTGTCACAACAGAAGGGTAGTATCGAAAGAGGGCTGGCAGGAGTAGCGATATAAAAAGGAAGAAAAAAAGAAGGGGAGCCAACAGCACCCGGTGGTCCCAGGCGGTCACCCATCCAAGTACTAACCGGGCCCGATGTGGCTTAACTTCGGTGATCGGACGAGAACCGGTGTATTTAACATGGTATGGCCGTTGGCGTACATATACTGTAGGCGCACGGCAGAATTCGCATTCGGCTCTTCTCCCAACACACAAAATGTTAGTTTTCGGCCGCATTTGACGAAAGCACCTCCTTCCGCAACAGCGAGTTCCTCGAGGACGGCGCGGAGTGCGCGCCCGACGTCCCAGCAGAACGATTGCCGAATTGGCGAGCGCGCCGTCGCGTGTGTGAGACGCACAGCTGCTCGTAGCACCTCCTGTCATTCGCTTGTCGCGTGCAACCTTCGACACTCGCGGAAGGCGTATCTCGTCCCTGGTGTCCAGGCGTATGCTCTGTGCGGGGTGTGGCAGTGTCGTGCTGGAGGGCGCCACTGGTAGCGATGTGAGCTTCCTCGCCTCGCTTCGCCTCACACCGGGTGTTTGCATAGTTGGCAGTGCATTCGCACCTTTCCTATCCCTGTCCCCGTACCGACTTGGCCCGACTTTGCTCGACTGCCGCTCGCTGCCGCTCGGGTCGTGGTCCATATGACGGCGCAAGCACGACAAACGTCTGCGGGACTAGACGACGCGACTAAGGAATAAATTTATGATTACAAATCAAATTTGGAACTGTACAGTGCAGCACAACAATAGGCGCTGACGCATTTCAGGGCAGATTCGTACTGTTTTATCGTTTTCAAAGACTTCCCGGCAAACTTCGTTAGCACATTCTCCCTCAAACTGAGTTAATTACCGCATTATCGTACCGTTGCATTACTTTAAAATGCTTAAGAAAGCATCTTTGTCATAACAGAAAGGTAGTATGAAACGACTGCCGGCAGGATGGCGGCTTAAAAAGGAAAAAATGCAGGGGAGCCAAAAGTACCATTTTTATTGGTTCATTTTTATTTTATTTTATTTTTTTTTGTTTTCGCACCATTACAGTAGTTTAAAATGCTTAAGGAAACGTCTTTGTCACAACAGAAGGGTAGTATCGAAAGAGGGCTGGCAGGAGTAGCGATATAAAAAGGAAGAAAAAAAGAAGGGGAGCCAACAGCACCCGGTGGTCCCAGGCGGTCACCCATCCAAGTACTAACCGGGCCCGATGTGGCTTAACTTCGGTGATCGGACGAGAACCGGTGTATTTAACATGGTATGGCCGTTGGCGTACATATACTGTAGGCGCACGGCAGAATTCGCATTCGGCTCTTCTCCCAACACACAAAATGTTAGTTTTCGGCCGCATTTGACGAAAGCACCTCCTTCCGCAACAGCGAGTTCCTCGAGGACGGCGCGGAGTGCGCGCCCGACGTCCCAGCAGAACGATTGCCGAATTGGCGAGCGCGCCGTCGCGTGTGTGAGACGCACAGCTGCTCGTAGCACCTCCTGTCATTCGCTTGTCGCGTGCAACCTTCGACACTCGCGGAAGGCGTATCTCGTCCCTGGTGTCCAGGCGTATGCTCTGTGCGGGGTGTGGCAGTGTCGTGCTGGAGGGCGCCACTGGTAGCGATGTGAGCTTCCTCGCCTCGCTTCGCCTCACACCGGGTGTTTGCATAGTTGGCAGTGCATTCGCACCTTTCCTATCCCTGTCCCCGTACCGACTTGGCCCGACTTTGCTCGACTGCCGCTCGCTGCCGCTCGGGTCGTGGTCCATATGACGGCGCAAGCACGACAAACGTCTGCGGGACTAGACGACGCGACTAAGGAATAAATTTATGATTACAAATCAAATTTGGAACTGTACAGTGCAGCACAACAATAGGCGCTGACGCATTTCAGGGCAGATTCGTACTGTTTTATCGTTTTCAAAGACTTCCCGGCAAACTTCGTTAGCACATTCTCCCTCAAACTGAGTTAATTACCGCATTATCGTACCGTTGCATTACTTTAAAATGCTTAAGAAAGCATCTTTGTCATAACAGAAAGGTAGTATGAAACGACTGCCGGCAGGATGGCGGCTTAAAAAGGAAAAAATGCAGGGGAGCCAAAAGTACCATTTTTATTGGTTCATTTTTATTTTATTTTATTTTTTTTTGTTTTCGCACCATTACAGTAGTTTAAAATGCTTAAGGAAACGTCTTTGTCACAACAGAAGGGTAGTATCGAAAGAGGGCTGGCAGGAGTAGCGATATAAAAAGGAAGAAAAAAAGAAGGGGAGCCAACAGCACCCGGTGGTCCCAGGCGGTCACCCATCCAAGTACTAACCGGGCCCGATGTGGCTTAACTTCGGTGATCGGACGAGAACCGGTGTATTTAACATGGTATGGCCGTTGGCGTACATATACTGTAGGCGCACGGCAGAATTCGCATTCGGCTCTTCTCCCAACACACAAAATGTTAGTTTTCGGCCGCATTTGACGAAAGCACCTCCTTCCGCAACAGCGAGTTCCTCGAGGACGGCGCGGAGTGCGCGCCCGACGTCCCAGCAGAACGATTGCCGAATTGGCGAGCGCGCCGTCGCGTGTGTGAGACGCACAGCTGCTCGTAGCACCTCCTGTCATTCGCTTGTCGCGTGCAACCTTCGACACTCGCGGAAGGCGTATCTCGTCCCTGGTGTCCAGGCGTATGCTCTGTGCGGGGTGTGGCAGTGTCGTGCTGGAGGGCGCCACTGGTAGCGATGTGAGCTTCCTCGCCTCGCTTCGCCTCACACCGGGTGTTTGCATAGTTGGCAGTGCATTCGCACCTTTCCTATCCCTGTCCCCGTACCGACTTGGCCCGACTTTGCTCGACTGCCGCTCGCTGCCGCTCGGGTCGTGGTCCATATGACGGCGCAAGCACGACAAACGTCTGCGGGACTAGACGACGCGACTAAGGAATAAATTTATGATTACAAATCAAATTTGGAACTGTACAGTGCAGCACAACAATAGGCGCTGACGCATTTCAGGGCAGATTCGTACTGTTTTATCGTTTTCAAAGACTTCCCGGCAAACTTCGTTAGCACATTCTCCCTCAAACTGAGTTAATTACCGCATTATCGTACCGTTGCATTACTTTAAAATGCTTAAGAAAGCATCTTTGTCATAACAGAAAGGTAGTATGAAACGACTGCTGGCAGGATGGCGGCTTAAAAAGGAAAAAATGCAGGGGAGCCAAAAGTACCATTTTTATTGGTTCATTTTTATTTTATTTTATTTTTTTTTGTTTTCGCACCATTACAGTAGTTTAAAATGCTTAAGGAAACGTCTTTGTCACAACAGAAGGGTAGTATCGAAAGAGGGCTGGCAGGAGTAGCGATATAAAAAGGAAGAAAAAAAGAAGGGGAGCCAACAGCACCCGGTGGTCCCAGGCGGTCACCCATCCAAGTACTAACCGGGCCCGATGTGGCTTAACTTCGGTGATC
The DNA here is from genome assembly GCF_023898315.1 of Schistocerca nitens. NCBI lineage: Eukaryota > Metazoa > Arthropoda > Insecta > Orthoptera > Acrididae > Schistocerca > Schistocerca nitens. The sequence continues at coordinate 123,375 of NW_026045829.1, forward strand.
GGACGAGAACCGGTGTATTTAACATGGTATGGCCGTTGGCGTACATATACTGTAGGCGCACGGCAGAATTCGCATTCGGCTCTTCTCCCAACACACAAAATGTTAGTTTTCGGCCGCATTTGACGAAAGCACCTCCTTCCGCAACAGCGAGTTCCTCGAGGACGGCGCGGAGTGCGCGCCCGACGTCCCAGCAGAACGATTGCCGAATTGGCGAGCGCGCCGTCGCGTGTGTGAGACGCACAGCTGCTCGTAGCACCTCCTGTCATTCGCTTGTCGCGTGCAACCTTCGACACTCGCGGAAGGCGTATCTCGTCCCTGGTGTCCAGGCGTATGCTCTGTGCGGGGTGTGGCAGTGTCGTGCTGGAGGGCGCCACTGGTAGCGATGTGAGCTTCCTCGCCTCGCTTCGCCTCACACCGGGTGTTTGCATAGTTGGCAGTGCATTCGCACCTTTCCTATCCCTGTCCCCGTACCGACTTGGCCCGACTTTGCTCGACTGCCGCTCGCTGCCGCTCGGGTCGTGGTCCATATGACGGCGCAAGCACGACAAACGTCTGCGGGACTAGACGACGCGACTAAGGAATAAATTTATGATTACAAATCAAATTTGGAACTGTACAGTGCAGCACAACAATAGGCGCTGACGCATTTCAGGGCAGATTCGTACTGTTTTATCGTTTTCAAAGACTTCCCGGCAAACTTCGTTAGCACATTCTCCCTCAAACTGAGTTAATTACCGCATTATCGTACCGTTGCATTACTTTAAAATGCTTAAGAAAGCATCTTTGTCATAACAGAAAGGTAGTATGAAACGACTGCTGGCAGGATGGCGGCTTAAAAAGGAAAAAATGCAGGGGAGCCAAAAGTACCATTTTTATTGGTTCATTTTTATTTTATTTTATTTTTTTTTGTTTTCGCACCATTACAGTAGTTTAAAATGCTTAAGGAAACGTCTTTGTCACAACAGAAGGGTAGTATCGAAAGAGGGCTGGCAGGAGTAGCGATATAAAAAGGAAGAAAAAAAGAAGGGGAGCCAACAGCACCCGGTGGTCCCAGGCGGTCACCCATCCAAGTACTAACCGGGCCCGATGTGGCTTAACTTCGGTGATCGGACGAGAACCGGTGTATTTAACATGGTATGGCCGTTGGCGTACATATACTGTAGGCGCACGGCAGAATTCGCATTCGGCTCTTCTCCCAACACACAAAATGTTAGTTTTCGGCCGCATTTGACGAAAGCACCTCCTTCCGCAACAGCGAGTTCCTCGAGGACGGCGCGGAGTGCGCGCCCGACGTCCCAGCAGAACGATTGCCGAATTGGCGAGCGCGCCGTCGCGTGTGTGAGACGCACAGCTGCTCGTAGCACCTCCTGTCATTCGCTTGTCGCGTGCAACCTTCGACACTCGCGGAAGGCGTATCTCGTCCCTGGTGTCCAGGCGTATGCTCTGTGCGGGGTGTGGCAGTGTCGTGCTGGAGGGCGCCACTGGTAGCGATGTGAGCTTCCTCGCCTCGCTTCGCCTCACACCGGGTGTTTGCATAGTTGGCAGTGCATTCGCACCTTTCCTATCCCTGTCCCCGTACCGACTTGGCCCGACTTTGCTCGACTGCCGCTCGCTGCCGCTCGGGTCGTGGTCCATATGACGGCGCAAGCACGACAAACGTCTGCGGGACTAGACGACGCGACTAAGGAATAAATTTATGATTACAAATCAAATTTGGAACTGTACAGTGCAGCACAACAATAGGCGCTGACGCATTTCAGGGCAGATTCGTACTGTTTTATCGTTTTCAAAGACTTCCCGGCAAACTTCGTTAGCACATTCTCCCTCAAACTGAGTTAATTACCGCATTATCGTACCGTTGCATTACTTTAAAATGCTTAAGAAAGCATCTTTGTCATAACAGAAAGGTAGTATGAAACGACTGCTGGCAGGATGGCGGCTTAAAAAGGAAAAAATGCAGGGGAGCCAAAAGTACCATTTTTATTGGTTCATTTTTATTTTATTTTATTTTTTTTTGTTTTCGCACCATTACAGTAGTTTAAAATGCTTAAGGAAACGTCTTTGTCACAACAGAAGGGTAGTATCGAAAGAGGGCTGGCAGGAGTAGCGATATAAAAAGGAAGAAAAAAAGAAGGGGAGCCAACAGCACCCGGTGGTCCCAGGCGGTCACCCATCCAAGTACTAACCGGGCCCGATGTTGCTTAACTTCGGTGATCGGACGAGAACCGGTGTATTTAACATGGTATGGCCGTTGGCGTACATATACTGTAGGCGCACGGCAGAATTCGCATTCGGCTCTTCTCCCAACACACAAAATGTTAGTTTTCGGCCGCATTTGACGAAAGCACCTCCTTCCGCAACAGCGAGTTCCTCGAGGACGGCGCGGAGTGCGCGCCCGACGTCCCAGCAGAACGATTGCCGAATTGGCGAGCGCGCCGTCGCGTGTGTGAGACGCACAGCTGCTCGTAGCACCTCCTGTCATTCGCTTGTCGCGTGCAACCTTCGACACTCGCGGAAGGCGTATCTCGTCCCTGGTGTCCAGGCGTATGCTCTGTGCGGGGTGTGGCAGTGTCGTGCTGGAGGGCGCCACTGGTAGCGATGTGAGCTTCCTCGCCTCGCTTCGCCTCACACCGGGTGTTTGCATAGTTGGCAGTGCATTCGCACCTTTCCTATCCCTGTCCCCGTACCGACTTGGCCCGACTTTGCTCGACTGCCGCTCGCTGCCGCTCGGGTCGTGGTCCATATGACGGCGCAAGCACGACAAACGTCTGCGGGACTAGACGACGCGACTAAGGAATAAATTTATGATTACAAATCAAATTTGGAACTGTACAGTGCAGCACAACAATAGGCGCTGACGCATTTCAGGGCAGATTCGTACTGTTTTATCGTTTTCAAAGACTTCCCGGCAAACTTCGTTAGCACATTCTCCCTCAAACTGAGTTAATTACCGCATTATCGTACCGTTGCATTACTTTAAAATGCTTAAGAAAGCATCTTTGTCATAACAGAAAGGTAGTATGAAACGACTGCCGGCAGGATGGCGGCTTAAAAAGGAAAAAATGCAGGGGAGCCAAAAGTACCATTTTTATTGGTTCATTTTTATTTTATTTTATTTTTTTTTGTTTTCGCACCATTACAGTAGTTTAAAATGCTTAAGGAAACGTCTTTGTCACAACAGAAGGGTAGTATCGAAAGAGGGCTGGCAGGAGTAGCGATATAAAAAGGAAGAAAAAAAGAAGGGGAGCCAACAGCACCCGGTGGTCCCAGGCGGTCACCCATCCAAGTACTAACCGGGCCCGATGTGGCTTAACTTCGGTGATCGGACGAGAACCGGTGTATTTAACATGGTATGGCCGTTGGCGTACATATACTGTAGGCGCACGGCAGAATTCGCATTCGGCTCTTCTCCCAACACACAAAATGTTAGTTTTCGGCCGCATTTGACGAAAGCACCTCCTTCCGCAACAGCGAGTTCCTCGAGGACGGCGCGGAGTGCGCGCCCGACGTCCCAGCAGAACGATTGCCGAATTGGCGAGCGCGCCGTCGCGTGTGTGAGACGCACAGCTGCTCGTAGCACCTCCTGTCATTCGCTTGTCGCGTGCAACCTTCGACACTCGCGGAAGGCGTATCTCGTCCCTGGTGTCCAGGCGTATGCTCTGTGCGGGGTGTGGCAGTGTCGTGCTGGAGGGCGCCACTGGTAGCGATGTGAGCTTCCTCGCCTCGCTTCGCCTCACACCGGGTGTTTGCATAGTTGGCAGTGCATTCGCACCTTTCCTATCCCTGTCCCCGTACCGACTTGGCCCGACTTTGCTCGACTGCCGCTCGCTGCCGCTCGGGTCGTGGTCCATATGACGGCGCAAGCACGACAAACGTCTGCGGGACTAGACGACGCGACTAAGGAATAAATTTATGATTACAAATCAAATTTGGAACTGTACAGTGCAGCACAACAATAGGCGCTGACGCATTTCAGGGCAGATTCGTACTGTTTTATCGTTTTCAAAGACTTCCCGGCAAACTTCGTTAGCACATTCTCCCTCAAACTGAGTTAATTACCGCATTATCGTACCGTTGCATTACTTTAAAATGCTTAAGAAAGCATCTTTGTCATAACAGAAAGGTAGTATGAAACGACTGCTGGCAGGATGGCGGCTTAAAAAGGAAAAAATGCAGGGGAGCCAAAAGTACCATTTTTATTGGTTCATTTTTATTTTATTTTATTTTTTTTTGTTTTCGCACCATTACAGTAGTTTAAAATGCTTAAGGAAACGTCTTTGTCACAACAGAAGGGTAGTATCGAAAGAGGGCTGGCAGGAGTAGCGATATAAAAAGGAAGAAAAAAAGAAGGGGAGCCAACAGCACCCGGTGGTCCCAGGCGGTCACCCATCCAAGTACTAACCGGGCCCGATGTGGCTTAACTTCGGTGATCGGACGAGAACCGGTGTATTTAACATGGTATGGCCGTTGGCGTACATATACTGTAGGCGCACGGCAGAATTCGCATTCGGCTCTTCTCCCAACACACAAAATGTTAGTTTTCGGCCGCATTTGACGAAAGCACCTCCTTCCGCAACAGCGAGTTCCTCGAGGACGGCGCGGAGTGCGCGCCCGACGTCCCAGCAGAACGATTGCCGAATTGGCGAGCGCGCCGTCGCGTGTGTGAGACGCACAGCTGCTCGTAGCACCTCCTGTCATTCGCTTGTCGCGTGCAACCTTCGACACTCGCGGAAGGCGTATCTCGTCCCTGGTGTCCAGGCGTATGCTCTGTGCGGGGTGTGGCAGTGTCGTGCTGGAGGGCGCCACTGGTAGCGATGTGAGCTTCCTCGCCTCGCTTCGCCTCACACCGGGTGTTTGCATAGTTGGCAGTGCATTCGCACCTTTCCTATCCCTGTCCCCGTACCGACTTGGCCCGACTTTGCTCGACTGCCGCTCGCTGCCGCTCGGGTCGTGGTCCATATGACGGCGCAAGCACGACAAACGTCTGCGGGACTAGACGACGCGACTAAGGAATAAATTTATGATTACAAATCAAATTTGGAACTGTACAGTGCAGCACAACAATAGGCGCTGACGCATTTCAGGGCAGATTCGTACTGTTTTATCGTTTTCAAAGACTTCCCGGCAAACTTCGTTAGCACATTCTCCCTCAAACTGAGTTAATTACCGCATTATCGTACCGTTGCATTACTTTAAAATGCTTAAGAAAGCATCTTTGTCATAACAGAAAGGTAGTATGAAACGACTGCTGGCAGGATGGCGGCTTAAAAAGGAAAAAATGCAGGGGAGCCAAAAGTACCATTTTTATTGGTTCATTTTTATTTTATTTTATTTTTTTTTGTTTTCGCACCATTACAGTAGTTTAAAATGCTTAAGGAAACGTCTTTGTCACAACAGAAGGGTAGTATCGAAAGAGGGCTGGCAGGAGTAGCGATATAAAAAGGAAGAAAAAAAGAAGGGGAGCCAACAGCACCCGGTGGTCCCAGGCGGTCACCCATCCAAGTACTAACCGGGCCCGATGTGGCTTAACTTCGGTGATCGGACGAGAACCGGTGTATTTAACATGGTATGGCCGTTGGCGTACATATACTGTAGGCGCACGGCAGAATTCGCATTCGGCTCTTCTCCCAACACACAAAATGTTAGTTTTCGGCCGCATTTGACGAAAGCACCTCCTTCCGCAACAGCGAGTTCCTCGAGGACGGCGCGGAGTGCGCGCCCGACGTCCCAGCAGAACGATTGCCGAATTGGCGAGCGCGCCGTCGCGTGTGTGAGACGCACAGCTGCTCGTAGCACCTCCTGTCATTCGCTTGTCGCGTGCAACCTTCGACACTCGCGGAAGGCGTATCTCGTCCCTGGTGTCCAGGCGTATGCTCTGTGCGGGGTGTGGCAGTGTCGTGCTGGAGGGCGCCACTGGTAGCGATGTGAGCTTCCTCGCCTCGCTTCGCCTCACACCGGGTGTTTGCATAGTTGGCAGTGCATTCGCACCTTTCCTATCCCTGTCCCCGTACCGACTTGGCCCGACTTTGCTCGACTGCCGCTCGCTGCCGCTCGGGTCGTGGTCCATATGACGGCGCAAGCACGACAAACGTCTGCGGGACTAGACGACGCGACTAAGGAATAAATTTATGATTACAAATCAAATTTGGAACTGTACAGTGCAGCACAACAATAGGCGCTGACGCATTTCAGGGCAGATTCGTACTGTTTTATCGTTTTCAAAGACTTCCCGGCAAACTTCGTTAGCACATTCTCCCTCAAACTGAGTTAATTACCGCATTATCGTACCGTTGCATTACTTTAAAATGCTTAAGAAAGCATCTTTGTCATAACAGAAAGGTAGTATGAAACGACTGCTGGCAGGATGGCGGCTTAAAAAGGAAAAAATGCAGGGGAGCCAAAAGTACCATTTTTATTGGTTCATTTTTATTTTATTTTATTTTTTTTTGTTTTCGCACCATTACAGTAGTTTAAAATGCTTAAGGAAACGTCTTTGTCACAACAGAAGGGTAGTATCGAAAGAGGGCTGGCAGGAGTAGCGATATAAAAAGGAAGAAAAAAAGAAGGGGAGCCAACAGCACCCGGTGGTCCCAGGCGGTCACCCATCCAAGTACTAACCGGGCCCGATGTTGCTTAACTTCGGTGATCGGACGAGAACCGGTGTATTTAACATGGTATGGCCGTTGGCGTACATATACTGTAGGCGCACGGCAGAATTCGCATTCGGCTCTTCTCCCAACACACAAAATGTTAGTTTTCGGCCGCATTTGACGAAAGCACCTCCTTCCGCAACAGCGAGTTCCTCGAGGACGGCGCGGAGTGCGCGCCCGACGTCCCAGCAGAACGATTGCCGAATTGGCGAGCGCGCCGTCGCGTGTGTGAGACGCACAGCTGCTCGTAGCACCTCCTGTCATTCGCTTGTCGCGTGCAACCTTCGACACTCGCGGAAGGCGTATCTCGTCCCTGGTGTCCAGGCGTATGCTCTGTGCGGGGTGTGGCAGTGTCGTGCTGGAGGGCGCCACTGGTAGCGATGTGAGCTTCCTCGCCTCGCTTCGCCTCACACCGGGTGTTTGCATAGTTGGCAGTGCATTCGCACCTTTCCTATCCCTGTCCCCGTACCGACTTGGCCCGACTTTGCTCGACTGCCGCTCGCTGCCGCTCGGGTCGTGGTCCATATGACGGCGCAAGCACGACAAACGTCTGCGGGACTAGACGACGCGACTAAGGAATAAATTTATGATTACAAATCAAATTTGGAACTGTACAGTGCAGCACAACAATAGGCGCTGACGCATTTCAGGGCAGATTCGTACTGTTTTATCGTTTTCAAAGACTTCCCGGCAAACTTCGTTAGCACATTCTCCCTCAAACTGAGTTAATTACCGCATTATCGTACCGTTGCATTACTTTAAAATGCTTAAGAAAGCATCTTTGTCATAACAGAAAGGTAGTATGAAACGACTGCTGGCAGGATGGCGGCTTAAAAAGGAAAAAATGCAGGGGAGCCAAAAGTACCATTTTTATTGGTTCATTTTTATTTTATTTTATTTTTTTTTGTTTTCGCACCATTACAGTAGTTTAAAATGCTTAAGGAAACGTCTTTGTCACAACAGAAGGGTAGTATCGAAAGAGGGCTGGCAGGAGTAGCGATATAAAAAGGAAGAAAAAAAGAAGGGGAGCCAACAGCACCCGGTGGTCCCAGGCGGTCACCCATCCAAGTACTAACCGGGCCCGATGTGGCTTAACTTCGGTGATCGGACGAGAACCGGTGTATTTAACATGGTATGGCCGTTGGCGTACATATACTGTAGGCGCACGGCAGAATTCGCATTCGGCTCTTCTCCCAACACACAAAATGTTAGTTTTCGGCCGCATTTGACGAAAGCACCTCCTTCCGCAACAGCGAGTTCCTCGAGGACGGCGCGGAGTGCGCGCCCGACGTCCCAGCAGAACGATTGCCGAATTGGCGAGCGCGCCGTCGCGTGTGTGAGACGCACAGCTGCTCGTAGCACCTCCTGTCATTCGCTTGTCGCGTGCAACCTTCGACACTCGCGGAAGGCGTATCTCGTCCCTGGTGTCCAGGCGTATGCTCTGTGCGGGGTGTGGCAGTGTCGTGCTGGAGGGCGCCACTGGTAGCGATGTGAGCTTCCTCGCCTCGCTTCGCCTCACACCGGGTGTTTGCATAGTTGGCAGTGCATTCGCACCTTTCCTATCCCTGTCCCCGTACCGACTTGGCCCGACTTTGCTCGACTGCCGCTCGCTGCCGCTCGGGTCGTGGTCCATATGACGGCGCAAGCACGACAAACGTCTGCGGGACTAGACGACGCGACTAAGGAATAAATTTATGATTACAAATCAAATTTGGAACTGTACAGTGCAGCACAACAATAGGCGCTGACGCATTTCAGGGCAGATTCGTACTGTTTTATCGTTTTCAAAGACTTCCCGGCAAACTTCGTTAGCACATTCTCCCTCAAACTGAGTTAATTACCGCATTATCGTACCGTTGCATTACTTTAAAATGCTTAAGAAAGCATCTTTGTCATAACAGAAAGGTAGTATGAAACGACTGCTGGCAGGATGGCGGCTTAAAAAGGAAAAAATGCAGGGGAGCCAAAAGTACCATTTTTATTGGTTCATTTTTATTTTATTTTATTTTTTTTTGTTTTCGCACCATTACAGTAGTTTAAAATGCTTAAGGAAACGTCTTTGTCACAACAGAAGGGTAGTATCGAAAGAGGGCTGGCAGGAGTAGCGATATAAAAAGGAAGAAAAAAAGAAGGGGAGCCAACAGCACCCGGTGGTCCCAGGCGGTCACCCATCCAAGTACTAACCGGGCCCGATGTGGCTTAACTTCGGTGATCGGACGAGAACCGGTGTATTTAACATGGTATGGCCGTTGGCGTACATATACTGTAGGCGCACGGCAGAATTCGCATTCGGCTCTTCTCCCAACACACAAAATGTTAGTTTTCGGCCGCATTTGACGAAAGCACCTCCTTCCGCAACAGCGAGTTCCTCGAGGACGGCGCGGAGTGCGCGCCCGACGTCCCAGCAGAACGATTGCCGAATTGGCGAGCGCGCCGTCGCGTGTGTGAGACGCACAGCTGCTCGTAGCACCTCCTGTCATTCGCTTGTCGCGTGCAACCTTCGACACTCGCGGAAGGCGTATCTCGTCCCTGGTGTCCAGGCGTATGCTCTGTGCGGGGTGTGGCAGTGTCGTGCTGGAGGGCGCCACTGGTAGCGATGTGAGCTTCCTCGCCTCGCTTCGCCTCACACCGGGTGTTTGCATAGTTGGCAGTGCATTCGCACCTTTCCTATCCCTGTCCCCGTACCGACTTGGCCCGACTTTGCTCGACTGCCGCTCGCTGCCGCTCGGGTCGTGGTCCATATGACGGCGCAAGCACGACAAACGTCTGCGGGACTAGACGACGCGACTAAGGAATAAATTTATGATTACAAATCAAATTTGGAACTGTACAGTGCAGCACAACAATAGGCGCTGACGCATTTCAGGGCAGATTCGTACTGTTTTATCGTTTTCAAAGACTTCCCGGCAAACTTCGTTAGCACATTCTCCCTCAAACTGAGTTAATTACCGCATTATCGTACCGTTGCATTACTTTAAAATGCTTAAGAAAGCATCTTTGTCATAACAGAAAGGTAGTATGAAACGACTGCTGGCAGGATGGCGGCTTAAAAAGGAAAAAATGCAGGGGAGCCAAAAGTACCATTTTTATTGGTTCATTTTTATTTTATTTTATTTTTTTTTGTTTTCGCACCATTACAGTAGTTTAAAATGCTTAAGGAAACGTCTTTGTCACAACAGAAGGGTAGTATCGAAAGAGGGCTGGCAGGAGTAGCGATATAAAAAGGAAGAAAAAAAGAAGGGGAGCCAACAGCACCCGGTGGTCCCAGGCGGTCACCCATCCAAGTACTAACCGGGCCCGATGTTGCTTAACTTCGGTGATCGGACGAGAACCGGTGTATTTAACATGGTATGGCCGTTGGCGTACATATACTGTAGGCGCACGGCAGAATTCGCATTCGGCTCTTCTCCCAACACACAAAATGTTAGTTTTCGGCCGCATTTGACGAAAGCACCTCCTTCCGCAACAGCGAGTTCCTCGAGGACGGCGCGGAGTGCGCGCCCGACGTCCCAGCAGAACGATTGCCGAATTGGCGAGCGCGCCGTCGCGTGTGTGAAACGCACAGCTGCTCGTAGCACCTCCTGTCATTCGCTTGTCGCGTGCAACCTTCGACACTCGCGGAAGGCGTATCTCGTCCCTGGTGTCCAGGCGTATGCTCTGTGCGGGGTGTGGCAGTGTCGTGCTGGAGGGCGCCACTGGTAGCGATGTGAGCTTCCTCGCCTCGCTTCGCCTCACACCGGGTGTTTGCATAGTTGGCAGTGCATTCGCACCTTTCCTATCCCTGTCCCCGTACCGACTTGGCCCGACTTTGCTCGACTGCCGCTCGCTGCCGCTCGGGTCGTGGTCCATATGACGGCGCAAGCACGACAAACGTCTGCGGGACTAGACGACGCGACTAAGGAATAAATTTATGATTACAAATCAAATTTGGAACTGTACAGTGCAGCACAACAATAGGCGCTGACGCATTTCAGGGCAGATTCGTACTGTTTTATCGTTTTCAAAGACTTCCCGGCAAACTTCGTTAGCACATTCTCCCTCAAACTGAGTTAATTACCGCATTATCGTACCGTTGCATTACTTTAAAATGCTTAAGAAAGCATCTTTGTCATAACAGAAAGGTAGTATGAAACGACTGCTGGCAGGATGGCGGCTTAAAAAGGAAAAAATGCAGGGGAGCCAAAAGTACCATTTTTATTGGTTCATTTTTATTTTATTTTATTTTTTTTTGTTTTCGCACCATTACAGTAGTTTAAAATGCTTAAGGAAACGTCTTTGTCACAACAGAAGGGTAGTATCGAAAGAGGGCTGGCAGGAGTAGCGATATAAAAAGGAAGAAAAAAAGAAGGGGAGCCAACAGCACCCGGTGGTCCCAGGCGGTCACCCATCCAAGTACTAACCGGGCCCGATGTGGCTTAACTTCGGTGATCGGACGAGAACCGGTGTATTTAACATGGTATGGCCGTTGGCGTACATATACTGTAGGCGCACGGCAGAATTCGCATTCGGCTCTTCTCCCAACACACAAAATGTTAGTTTTCGGCCGCATTTGACGAAAGCACCTCCTTCCGCAACAGCGAGTTCCTCGAGGACGGCGCGGAGTGCGCGCCCGACGTCCCAGCAGAACGATTGCCGAATTGGCGAGCGCGCCGTCGCGTGTGTGAGACGCACAGCTGCTCGTAGCACCTCCTGTCATTCGCTTGTCGCGTGCAACCTTCGACACTCGCGGAAGGCGTATCTCGTCCCTGGTGTCCAGGCGTATGCTCTGTGCGGGGTGTGGCAGTGTCGTGCTGGAGGGCGCCACTGGTAGCGATGTGAGCTTCCTCGCCTCGCTTCGCCTCACACCGGGTGTTTGCATAGTTGGCAGTGCATTCGCACCTTTCCTATCCCTGTCCCCGTACCGACTTGGCCCGACTTTGCTCGACTGCCGCTCGCTGCCGCTCGGGTCGTGGTCCATATGACGGCGCAAGCACGACAAACGTCTGCGGGACTAGACGACGCGACTAAGGAATAAATTTATGATTACAAATCAAATTTGGAACTGTACAGTGCAGCACAACAATAGGCGCTGACGCATTTCAGGGCAGATTCGTACTGTTTTATCGTTTTCAAAGACTTCCCGGCAAACTTCGTTAGCACATTCTCCCTCAAACTGAGTTAATTACCGCATTATCGTACCGTTGCATTACTTTAAAATGCTTAAGAAAGC